>NW_017264935.1:1181931-1296278 GCF_001329695.1 Rhodotorula graminis WP1
GACGCCGCGCCTCCTCGACGGCGACGAGAACATACAGGACACGCCGCGCGTAGAGCACGAGCGGTCGCGCTTCGAGGGCTCGGCGCTCGAGGAGCGCACGCCGCGCCTGCCGTCCCTCCCGGCGCCAGGCGACGACCCTTCCTCGCTTGCGCCCGTGTCGCACCGCGCCCCGTCCACCTCGTCCACTACGTCAGTCTCGACCGCCGACTCGAGCTCGTCGTCCGGCTCGCTCTCGTCCGCCTCGGGCCACCCCTTTTCCTCGTCCCTCGACCGCTCTCCCGCCGCACCAGGTCCCCGGCGCCACCTCGCGCCCCGGCCGACGTTCGGCATCCCCGCCGTCGAGTACCCGCCCGACTCGGACCTGTCGGGCGACGACGAGTGGGCGCGCGAGGCGCGCAAGCGCGGCAGCAGCGCGAGCAGCTCGCTCGCGGGCGCCATGGCCGACCGGTGGCGGGGCAGCGACGCCGTGCCGCTCCCGGGCGTGCCCATGCTCGGCGCCGGCATTGCGCGTGCGGGCCCGGCGGGCTCGACGGGCTCGGCGACGAGGAGCGTGTCGGGCGCGGGAGGGGCGCGAGCGGGACCGGGCGAGCGAGGCGAGAGCGCCATGTCGGCGGCGGGCGTCGTCGGGCTCGGCGTCGAGGGCATGCCGCCACCCGTGCCCCTGCACGGCGCGGCATCGACGGCGGCGCCGGCAGGAGGCCGGGCCGAGAGCCCGGGCAA
Source organism: Rhodotorula graminis WP1 (assembly GCF_001329695.1). Taxonomy (NCBI): domain Eukaryota; kingdom Fungi; phylum Basidiomycota; class Microbotryomycetes; order Sporidiobolales; family Sporidiobolaceae; genus Rhodotorula; species Rhodotorula graminis. Next base: position 1,182,652 of record NW_017264935.1, read on the forward strand.
GAACGGCGGCGGCGTCAAGGGCAAAGGGTTCCCGCCGCCCGACAAGGACTACCAGTTCCCGAGCCCTGTCGCAGTGCGTCTCTCTCTCTCTCTTCCTCGAGCTCGAGGACCGCCGTCCGCCATCCAGACCTGACCTTGCTCGTCCTCCCGCAGAGCCCGCGCGAGTCGCAGGACTTGACCAAGGCGGCGGCTGGCAACCTCGACGGCGGCGCGCCACAAGACCCTCAACGGTCCGTCCTCTCTCCTCTCTCGTGCTCAAACCCGAGTCCTGCCCTTTCTGACCCCAGATGCACCCGCAGGCTCTTCCAGCAGCTCGCGTCCAAGCCCAGTCGCCGCGGCCGCGAGTTCGCCCTCTCGCTGTCCAACTATCAGCCGTTCACCTCGTCGACGCACCTGTCGGCCTCGCCCTTGATGCCCGACCCGATCTCGCCGACGTCGGTCATCCCCGACCCGATGTCGGCCCTCGTCTTCCCTCAGCAGCCGACGTCGTCCGCCTCGTCGACCCGGCAGGCGACGCCGCCGGCGCCGAGCGCGCAGACGATGGTCAAGTCGGCGTCGACCGAGTCGGGCGACTCGTTGGCGTCGTCCGCCGCCGCGAGCAGCTACCACTCGCCCTTGTCGATGCGCCGCGCCCTGAGCGCCATGGACGGCAGCGGGAGCGACATCTTTCCCTCGGCGCCACGCGTCCCTGCGCTCCCTGCGTCGATGCACCCGTCGAGCCGCATCCTCGCCAAGCTCGACTCGCTCCTCGCGGCGTCCGAGGAGGCCCTGCCTGGGCACGGGCCCAGCCCGCTCGACTCGCCGCCGCGCAAGCTCCTCCTCCACGCGCCCGTCCTCCAGGTCGTCAACGCCAACACGGTCAAGGACCGGCACCTGTTCCTGTTCACCGACGTGCTCGTCATCGCCAAGCCCATCATCGAGGACCACCCCTTGACGGGCGAGCCGCTCCCGCCGACGCTCGACAGCCACTTTGTCGTCAAGTCGATCGTCGAGTGCCGCGACGTCAAGCTGTCGGCTGTCGAGGAGCCTGCCGACGAGGCGTCGCCGAACAGCAGCGGCGGGCCCAAGAAGCGCCACCCGCTCCTCGTCGCGTTCGTCGACCGGTTCGCCAACGACCCGGCGCGCGCCATCGCCGCTCTCGTCCAGAAAGGCGGCCTGAGCAACGACGGCCCGACGATCGCCAACCTCCTGTTCCGCAACACGGACCTGAACCGCAACCAGCTCGGCGCCTACCTCGCCAACCCGAAGCACGGCAGCGTCCTGCGCGCCTTCGTCGAGCGCTTCCGGTTCGCCGGCGTCCGCATCGACGACGCCGTGCGCCTGTTCCTCATGAGCGTGCGCCTGCCGCACGCGAGGCCGGCGGCCGAGCACGTCCTCGAGGTGCTCGCCGAGAGCTGGACCGAGACGAACGGCTCGACCGGGTTCGACCCGTCCTTGACGCTCGCGCTCGTGCGGCAGCTCCTCGTCCTCAGCGACTCGATGCACGCCGACCGAGACGGCGAGCACGATGACGGGCGCTTCTTCGCCGACTCGCCCTCTTCCGCACCGTGCGTCCCCAATTTCGCTCCTTCCCTTTTTCGCTCGCGAGCCCGGTCCTGACCCGCTCCTCTCTTCCGCAGACCCAGCGTCGACGACTTTATCGCCCAGTTCCGCTCGTTCGACACGCGCGCCGTCGTGCCCGAGGACCTCCTCACGCGTGTCTACACGTCGGTTCGGCGCGAGCGCATCGAGCACGCGTCGGACAACTCGATCTTTAGCATGACGCCCGACATCGAGGCGACCATGGTGCCCGGCAAGCTGCCAACGCGGCTCACGTACCGCACGCCGAGCGAGGTCTTCACCATCTCGATCCCCGAGCCCGACCCGCGCTTCACCATCAAGCTGCACGGCACGGACCTCCAGTTCGACCCGCCCGTCCTGTCGTTCGCCCGGAGCAAGAGCCAGTCGTTCCGCGTGACGGGCACGGCGCTCGGCGTGCGCGTCATGCTCCTCATCAAGCGCGGCGCCACGCTCCCCGGTACCAGGGCCTGCCGCTCAACAAGGCCTTCTCGGTCGAGCGCGGCTTCATGCAGCACACGTTCCAAGTCTCGTTCACCAACCACCTCGACGTCAAGCGCAAGTACATGTTCTCGTGCGCGTCCGCTGGGAGCCGCCACCAGTGGCTGCGCCTCCTGCGCGAGCGCATCAGCGCGTCGGCCAACTCGGCGCAGGCGCCCGCCTCGACCGACGACCCGACTCTCACCGCCGCCCGCACGGCGAGCATCCACGCCCTGCGTGACGTCCTCCTCCCGTCCGACGAGCCGGCGCCGCTCGTTCCCTCGGCCGCACCTTCGCCTCGACCCAACGCCGCAGCGCCGCAGCGCTTCGGGCAGCCCGTCGCGCCTCCTCCTCGCACGACGGGCGGCCGCCTCGGCACGCCGACGCGGGCCGGGCTCATGCTCGCGCGCAGCAACAGCGTGAGCCGCCTGTACCCGGCCCAGTTCAAGCATGAGGCCGACCTCGGCGCGGCGGGACGAGCGCGCGCCGCGAACGGCGCAGCGGCAGCGGCGCAGGGCACGAGGGACGAGCTCGAGGGCGCGAGGAGCGTGCACGGGCGGTTCCTCAAGACGGGCAGGGAGCTCGTCCTCACGACCGAGCAGAACAGCCTCCTCCCGCTCTTGCTCTCGTTCCTGAACATCGGCCTCGAGGTGCGTCTCCTTCTCTCTCTCTTTCTTTCCTCGTACGAGACGAGCATCGACCTGACGTACGTCGTCGTCGCAGGCTGCGCCGCACCCGATGTCGCTCCAAGGCTCGGCGTTCCAGCTCGCGCCCCTCGACGGCAACTCGACGCCTTTCCCGCTCCCCTCCTTCATCGCGCCCGGTACGGCTCTCTGAGCGAGCGCTTCCCTTGTTGTCACCCTCTCCGTTTCGTGCATCGCCATTTGTAGATTGTGCCACTTTCGCAAGGCCCGTCTTCCTCCTTCTCGTCCTTCTTCTTCTCGAGGTCCGAGAGCACGACAAGGAGAGGCAAGCGCAACCGACGGTGCAAGTACAAAGATGCTAAGAGTGTCTACGGCTTGGCGAGAGAGGTAAAGGAGAGAAAGAGAGAGAGAGGAGAAGGGAGGTCGACGCGAAAGAAAGGAAAAGGAAGGGCGCCCTCGCTCTCAACCCATGAGCTCGTGCTCCTCCTCGTCAATCGCCTGCCGGTTCCGGTCCTCGTCCGTCACCTCCTCACCGACCTTCCTCCACCCGACCCTACCCTCGACGCTGCCGCTCGCACCCAGGCCCGGGCTCGCGCTGCGGCTGTGCTCGCCCTCGCGGTTCATCGCCGGCGCGAAGCTGTCGCTCACGCTCCCCTGATGCGACGGGGCGCGCGACGACGCCGCCGACGCGCTGCCGTTGGGCGATGCGGCGCGGTGGAAGCCGAACCCGCCCGTGGCCGACTGCGGGCTCAAGAGCGCCGAGTCGCCCGCGGCAAAGTGGACGACCTCGTGGTCGGCGGTGCCGTTGCCGTTGCCGCCGGCGACGATGGTGCCGCTCCTCGAGCGCGAGAAGGACGCCGGGCGCGAGCTCGAGGCCGACGAGAACGAGGCGCCGCCGGCGCTCGGCTCGCGGCTCTTGCCCTTGCGGTCCGAGAACGACGACGACGGGTACGGCGGCCACGACGCGCCGGGCAGGAGCTCCGAGTCGTCCCAGGTCGAGGGGAACCCGAGCGACGAGCGGTCCCACGAGCCGGGCGCGCCGGGAACGCCCTCGTGCGCCCAGCCGACCGAGGCGAGCGTGAGGCCGGCGGCTGCGTAAAGTGCGTGTAGGACATTGTCAGGGAGAGGCTCTTGAAGGAGAATGGAAGAAGGGAGAGAGAGAAAGAGAGACGCACCTCGGATGAAGATGGAGCCGTCCATGAGCTCGGAACCGGGGAGCGAGCTCGTGAACATGCCCTTCTGGCTCGTGCCAAAGTGCTGCGCCGCGTAGTACAGCGAGCGGACGACCTTGGTCGCGTGCTCGTCGTCGTGGTCGACGGCGCTCGCGAGGACGCGCATCCACGGGTTCGAGCCGTCGTCCTGGTCGTGCGGCGACGAGCTCGAGTCGGCGTCCGGCGCCGGGAACGGCTGGGCGTGCATCGCCTTGGGCGTTGCGGGCGACTCGACACCGCCGTCTGCGCTCGTCGACGGGTCCTCGGGGTCGTGGCCCTTGTTGTGGCGGTTCTCGTCGAGCGCGCGGCGGACGGCGGTCGTCGACGGCGGCGACGACACGGGCGGCGGCCGGGGGTACGGCGTCGCGGCCATGAGCGTGTCGGCGACGTGAAGGTCGGGGCGACCGCGCGAGACCCAGTAGGCGACGAGGATGCGGAAGTGCGAGGTGAGGAGGTACGGGCGCAGGTGGGGCGAGATGGCCTCGAGGAGCGGCGGGAGGAAGAGGACGCTCGTCAGGCCGTGCATGCTGCGTAAAGCGTCGAGTCAGTGCGGGTCGCGGGAAAGGAAGGGAGCGAGGGAGAGAGGACGCACAGGAAGAAGTCGAGCTTGACGTCCTTGTACCCGGGCCGGCTCGACGCGGCGTGGATGACGGTCGCCATCCAGAACAGCTCCTCGCACTTCTCGACGCACTCGGCCCATTCGGGCGTGACGCCCGTGAGCTTGGGCTTGGTCCCGCTCGGCGCCTCGGCGTCCTCCCACGCGGCGGCGCGCTCGTTGCTGAACCGCCACTCCTCGCACCACTGGACGATGCGGCTCGCGCGATTGCGCAGGACGGCGTCGAGCTTGGGGAAGTCGTCGAGGGTGCACGCACGCCCGGGCGCGAGCGCCTCGTCGTGCAGGATGCGCGACAGGATCGTGAAGCCCGAGAGGCCGACGCGCGGGAACCGCTTGTCCCTCGGGAGGGCGGCGGCCGTCGCGGCGAACGAGATGCGTGGCGAGGCGACGTTCTGCCCGCCAAAGTACGTGTAGACCGAGGTCGACGGGATGGACGACGTGAAGCCGAGCGACAGGAAGGCCGACGACAGGGTCGACTGGAGCTGCGACGGCTTGGGCGGGCAAGGCGGCCACTCTTCCGGGAAGAGCGGTGCCGCCTTGGCCTGGTGGACGGCGCACTGGGCGAGACCTGCGACGTCGAGAGAGTGAGCGACCTCGTCTGGAGAAAAAGGGGGAAAGGGGCGGCGGGACGCACCCTCAGCGACGTGCGCGTCGAGGCCAAACTCGATGCCGTGACCGATGTGGATGAGCGGGTGGATGGCGCCGCTCACGGCTCGAGCGAGCATCTGGCCGTCGCCGCCGAACAGGAAGCGCTCGAGGACCGGGATCGCGCTCGACTTGCGGCCGGCGTAGGCGCTCGAGGCAGGCGGCAACGGGGCGATGAGGCGGTGGAAGAAGGCGAGGTAGTTCGGGTAGTACCTGCGAGAGGCAGAGAGCGTCACGGCGGACCCTCGGGTCAAGATGGGAGAGAAGAGGACGGACTGCTCGTCGCCGAGGTGGTCGGTCCAGTTGGCCTCGGTGATCTGCTCTGGTGCAAGAGGCGGCATGGGCTTCTGCGAGAGCGTGGAGACGCGTGAGCGTCGCTCGGCTGGACGAGACGAGGGAGAGTGGGCGCACAAAGGCGGTCTCGTGGTGGAGCTTGTAGATGTCCTCGAGGAGGGCCGGGCTCGCGCCGAGCGAGTACGAGGCGAGTACTGTGGCAGGATCGCCGAGTCGTCAGTAACCCGTCTGCCCGCAAATGATGAGACGAAGAGGGAGAACGGGGAGCTCACGGTGATGCGAGCAGTGGTTGTGGAAGCCCTTGTCGTTGAAGAAGGTGTGCGACCTGCGGGTCCAGGGAACCGGGTCAGTCGCATCTCTGGCGGACAGGGCCGTCGCCTCGACGTACCGGATGTGGTTCTCCTGCGCGAGGAGGAGAAAGAGGAGGAGTCAGTGGCTGCTCGAGGCGTGTGCGGGCGGGTTGGCCATGCTCGGCGCCTGCGCATCGTGTAGACAAGCGACTCTGACGCTCGGCTCGTTCCCCTGCGCCTGCGCCCGAGGCCCGATGCGCGCTCCCCCACCTCGACCTCGCGCCGCGGTCCTGCCGACGCCGAGGACGCGACGCTGCACGGCGGGTCCAGCTCGTCCGGCCCAGCTGTGCCTCGCCCAGAACGCTGTCCACCTGCCGACGAGCGGCACGAGAACGGCCGAGCCCGCTCCCGACCGTCGTCACAGCCTCCGTCGGGCGCGCGGTCGAGGGGAGGGAGAGAGGGGGAGAGAGGGGGACGCACCTCGAGGCACCTGCGGACCGTGTCGGTGCTGGCAGCCGTGATGCCGCCGAGACCGCCCGTGTTGCCCTTTGTCGGGGGAGCCATTGCGCCAAAGAGCTGGAGCGGGTCGACGTGGTGGTGTTGCGGGGCGTAGTGGTGCTCGGGGCCGGCGGCGGGAGGGCGAGTCTCGACGGGCGAGCGCGAGCGCGGGCTGGTCGGCTGCGAGGGGCTCGGCGAGACGGGCAAGGGCGGGTAGGCGTGGCCGGGGCCCGTCGCGAGGCCAGAGTGCGGCGGCGAGTGGGACGGCGACGACGAGGCGGGCGAGGGCGAGTGGAAGGTCGGGAGGAGCGTGTCGCTCGGCTTGCGCGTGTGGCGCGTCGGGAACGGTGCCATGGTGGTGCTCGCGGACTGTGGCACGCACAGCGAGAGGGTGAGGACAGAGGGAAGGAGTGACGCTGCTTCCCGAGCCGGCGCTTGGCTTGCCTCTTCCCTCGCCCGCGCTCTCGCTCCTGCGCCAAACAGCCCCCTGCTTGCTTGCACCTCTGTGCGACCGCTCTGCGCGGGCGCGCGACCAGAGCCCACGCGCTGCGCGGCCCGCTCTTCCCCTCGTCGACCGCGCGCGACCCTCGCTTCCCTCGTCGCAGCACCTCGCTCTGCGCGCTTGCTGTGTCTCTAGACTCGCTCACAGCTGCTCTCTGTGGGCGCACAGCTCCTGCTCGGCCGCAGCGCGCGAGGTGGACGGCCGGGTCCGCCTCTCGCTCGTCCCTGCGGCCCGCTTCTTCGCCCTGCTCGCTCGAACTGGGCGAGGCCCGGTCCATCTCGGCGCGCAGCCGCACCTCGGTCATGCGCACCGGGACGTCAAGAAGTGCGACCCACGTCTGCCCTGCTTTCCTCCCCTCGGCTCTGTCCTTCGACCAACTCGACCGTCTCGCGCTCGCCCTCGCCGTCACCCACGCCAACCGTCGCTCACAGCAGCACGCTCGACTCGACGAGACGCCTCACCTCTGGCTTCGTGGGCGCCGACGCTGCCGCAGACGCGCTCGCCTCGGCTCGAGGACGTCGCCAGTGCGACGCACGATCTTGTCGGCGGCGCGCAGCTCGACACTCACGAGCGCGCAAACACCGACACACTCCGAGCGACGTGAGCTGCGAGGACGAGCTTCAGGCAGAACGTGTCGCGAGGACCGGAGGAGGCTGTAGAGACCGACTGCAACTCTGTTGCCGACGTTCACGAGCCGCCGAGCGCGTCGCACTCACGGCTCTGCCGCCGTCTCGACCTTTATCAGGCTCAAGAAGCATTCTGCTGGCGAGAGCGAGAGAGAAAGAGAGACCGCCAGGCTGCCGCATCGCTCGAGAGCTCGCGACCGAGCCGACCTTCTCAAACTCGCACTCTCGGAACGCTCGCGACGAGGGAACGACGGCACTATAAGCGGGTTGCAAATCTGGGAACGACACTGATACTCCTCTCGACCTCGCACTACGTCGCCCCCTGCCGCCCGACCCTCGTCGCCCCCTGCCGCCCGACCCTCGTCGCCGTGGCGCGCTCGCGCAGGAACGCCGCGAGGTGCCGCGACGCGCCGCCGCGCTCGTCTGGGTCGAACGCTCTCACCTCGACACCGCGCGCCTTGAGCGACTCCTTGAGCGCCTGCTGCGCCGCCGTGGCGGCCATCGACGGCGTTTGCGACGGGGCCCAGAGCTCGCGCGGGACGAAGACGAGCTCGAGGTCCGGGAGCGCCGCCAGCACGGCGCTCAGCTTGGTGAGGCGGGCGAGACGGGGCTCGACGTCGTCGGCGGCAAGGACGTCGACGCGGTCGATGCGGACGTAGGTGCGGCGCGGCGACGGCGTGACGGGACGCGTGTTGGTCGAGTCGAGGTTGATGCACCACAGGACGGGCAGGGAGGGCGGGAGGTCGAGGATGGGGATGAGACAAGACGTGTCCGACCCGGCCTTGGTGTCCTCGCCGATCTCGAGGGACTCGAGCTGCCCGAGCAGGTCGGTCGTCGCGAGCGAGGGGGGCGACGGCTTCTTCTTGACCATGATGTCGCCGATCGACAGGTGGCGCAGTGCGGGCATGCTCTTCTTGGTGAGGAGCCAGCACTGCTTCGTGTTGACCATGTTGAGGTTGAGGGACACGAGGGAGGGAAAGGTGAGGCGCGGCGAGGAGGTGCAGAACGCCTGGTTGGCGACATCGAGGTGGGCGAGAACTGCAAGGTGAAAGGGTGAGGCTCTATCTCTCGAGTATTTGAGGGAACGGGCAGGACGTACGATCGAAGTTGGGGAGGTAGCTGAGGTCGAACGTGGCCGTGCCGGAGAGGACGACCTCGTTCAGGGCGGGAAAGACCGTCGCCCACTCCGCCCCGGTCGCGCGCAGCTGCTCGATCGTCTTGGACGTCGTCTGCGCGAGGACGAGCTTGCGGCACCGGCGTGCTCGCGGCCTCGTCACCTGGAAGACGTCCAAGATCTGCTGCGTCGACGCCTCGACCTCGTCGGGGAACTTGCCGTACACCGCGTCGACGAACGGCTGGCACAACAGCCTGAAGAGGCGGCAAGTGGAGCGGACGGCGAGGAGGTTGTGCGAGTCGTCGAGCGGGTCGGGTTGCTGGACGTCGCCGAGAAGGGTGATGGTGGTGGGCGGGCAGACGTGCGCGATGATCATGTTGAGAACCTCGTAGGAGAGGCTGTCGAGCAGGCTGGCGTCGTCTGTGGCCGAGGTGGATGCCGCGCGGGCCGCCGGGACAGGCTGAGCAACCCCACTCATGGTTGATCGAGCCCGACGACTCGGAGGGCGGAGGTGGCGGCGACGAGGGAGGTGATGAGAGGCTGTTGCCGACGTGTCGAGCGTGTCAGTAGTCCTTCTGCGCAACTGGGCGAGCGCAGGGCTGGTAGAGCGAGCTGTGCGACGCACCTGAGCCTCGATCAACCGAGGTGGGGGGAGATGAGGCGAGTCGGGGCGGATGGTGCTCGAAGTGGAGCGAGGTGGCGGCGAGGGTGGTACTGAGGATGCCGAGGCTGGTGTGCTGGACGCTGCACACGTGCAGGTACGGCTGCAGCTGCTCGTGCGGAGGAGGAAGCCGAACAGGAGGGCGACGAGGCGAGTCGAGGGGACGGGGAGGGCGCTGGCGCGTGTGCGGGTGCGGGCGAGTGGCGCGGTAGGCTGATGTGAGGTGCACAGAGGTACTGGACTGGCTCTGGCCCGCTGCACGAGGTGGAGAGAGGGAGCTCGCCTTCGTCGTCGTCGCCGCTCCTCTCCCTCTTGTTCCGCCTCGGCCCCGCTCTCGACTGCATCAGCAGCAGCTCGTACAGCTCACGCGGTCGCCTGTGTGCTCTCTTGGGGCCTCCTGCTGGCCCAGCCCTCCCTACAGCTGTGGACGCTCTTCCTCGACCTCGCCTCCCGACTTCACGCTCCTCGCTCGCCGGCTTCTCTCGAATGAGCCCGCCCTAGCCTGCTTCCGGCGACTGGACGACCCAGCTGCGACCTCGCTAAACGCCTGGTGGCGGCAGAGGACCGCTCGTCCCTGCCCGCATCCGCCGCTAAGCTGGCGAGGGTCGCCTCGACGGTTGAGAGGTCGTCGCGGCGTGCGACAGATCGAGGCTGTAGCAGACAGCGCAGACGCAGAACGCGTTCATGGTCACGCCGACGACGCGCACAGCCGGGTCGAGAGCGGAAGAGAGTCCGAGAGTGCAAAAGAGCCCGAGAGCGACGCGAGGCGCAAGCCGAGTGGCGGTGCTCGCGCAACGTTCGCCGCGTCCCTCGCGAGCTCGTGCGACCGAGAGCGGAAGGCTGGAAGCAGAGAGCGAAGGCTGGAAGCAGAGAACGAGCAACGAGCCAGTGAAAGAGAAGCGGCGAAGGGCAGAGCGGCTCGCTCGGACCTCGACGACGACTGGCGACATCAGCGGCGGGTGCGACGACGCGGATGAAGCTGACGACGGAGAAGCGAGGAGCCGATCGAGCCGAGCTCTCTCTCGCTCTCCTTCTGGGGGAGGTGGGGCAGATCATTCCAGTCGACGACGACGGACGACGACACGATTACTCGTGGAGGTACGTCAGGCCGCACTTGCCGCAGTACTGGCGGTTCTTGTGGGCAGCCTGTCGTACGCGAGAATCGAGGAGGTGCGACGCGAGGAGGAGGAGAGGGAGCGTGGGACGGAGGAGGAGGAGGGGAGGGTCAGTTCTTGGCGTCGTAGACGACGGTGTCGCTCGACAAGGAGGCGAGAGGGGGCGCACCATGAAGACACCGGCGCCGCAGGTCTCGGCCGGGCACTCGCGCCTGAGGCGCTTGATCTTGCCGTCCGAGTCGACGCGGTAGTACTTGAGGACGGCCATCTTGACCGGCTTGCGCTTGTGCTTGATCTTCTTCGGGGTGGTGTACGTCTTCTTCTTGCGCTTCTTGGCCATGCCGCCGCGAAGGCGCAGGACGAGGTGGAGGGTCGACTCCTTCTGGATGTTGTAGTCCGAGAGGGTGCGGCCGTCCTCGAGCTGCTTGCCGGCAAAGATGAGGCGCTGCTGGTCGGGCGGGATGCCCTCCTTGTCCTGGATCTTGGCCTTGACGTTGTCGATCGTGTCGGACGACTCGACCTCGAGGGTGATGGTCTTGCCCGTGAGGGCTGCGGACGGACGGACGAGAGGTGGGTGAGCGAGGGACGGGGGTGGGGCAAGGGGGACAGAGAGGAGGGAGGACGCACTCTTGACGAAGATCTGCATCGTGACCTACGCCTACACAAGGGTGCCTTTGTGGTCCTAGGAGGAGGTGGAGAGCAAGAGGGAGGCGAGCGCGAGCGGCGAGGCAGACTTTGGCGGCGCGCGCTTGGTCCGAGCCGTCTCGCCGCCTCGCCGCCTCGCCTCCCCCGGCCTCTCGTCTCCTCGTCTTCTCGCAGGCCAAACCCCCCTCTCCGACGCGACAATGGTAAGCCCGCCACCTCGCACCACCCTCCCGCAACCCGCCCCCGACCCCTCGAACGACCCGAGGCCGGCGAGCGAGCCATGCCCCCGTCCTCGCTCTCTCGCAAAGTTGGAGCGCAACCCGGCGCACAGCCCCACTCGCGCTCTCGTGGAGGACGGCACGGGCAGGTGGGACCAGGACGGCCCAAGGAGCGGCAGCAGGGGCGCGCACGGGGCACTCGGGACGCGGCGACGACGCCCGAGCAGCAGCAGCAGCTTCCCACCTCGACCTCCTCGACCTCGTCCGCCTCGACGCCTCGACAACCCGCCTCTGAGCGCACGCCATTTGCGCCACTCCCTCCCACGCCTCTCGCTCGACCCGGCCACCAGGTCGCCCGCCCGGCTCGAGGCCGCGACGACATGCTGCCCCGCCAAGCGCGACCACCCACATTCGCACCTCGACCTCCCCTCGCCTTGCCGCCCTCCCCACATGTCCCAGCAAGCTGCTGCTGCCGCAACACGTCGCAGGGTTGGAGAGAGGAGGAGCAGGACGGCGCGAGGATCGGGAGCGGGCGAGGTCGACGACCCAGGCGCCTCGAGGCCCGACGCTGACCCACTCCTCCTTGCGCCCCACAGACGAAGGGTACCACCTCGTTCGGTCTCCGCCACACCAAGAGTCACACGTGCGTCCAACGCTCTCTTTGCCCGTGCTTCGAGACAAGCCGCGCTCCTGTCTCGCGAGCACCCGGTTGACCCTCGTGGTCCCACAGTCTGTGCCGTCGCTGCGGCCGCCGCTCGTTCCACAAGCAGCACAAGTCGTGCGCTTCGTGCGGCTACCCCGCGGCCAAGCTCCGCTCGTGTGCGTCCCCCTCTCAGCCTCGTCCGGCCCTCGCGCGCCGTCGTGCTCACCTCGCCTTCTCCCTCGCCGCGCAGACGAGTGGGGACAGAAGGCCAAGCGCCGCCACACCACTGGCACTGGCCGCATGCAGCACCTGAAGGGCGTCTCGCGCCGCTTCAAGAACGGGTGCGTCGTCGTCGCCGTCCTCGTTCCTCCCCTGGGCCCGGCCCTGACGACCTTCCTCGCGCCGCAGCTTCCGCGAGGGCACCACCGCCACCCGCAAGGTCAAGGCGGAGTAAGCTCCTCCGTCCTTGTGAGCCTCTCTGCCCCCTTGGTCCCGACCCCACCCTCCCTCTCCCCGCCTCGACCTTTCGCGCTCCCATCTCTCCCTCGACCTTCCCTCTCGCCCTGTCCGGCACCACCATCCTCCGCCCGCTCCTCTCCCTTTGGCGAGCCTGCATCTCTCGGTGCGCGTGGAGCCTGTCGGACGGGGTACCTGGGCGGGACGCGGTGGGGGAGAGCGCGGCGTTGGTCGACGGCAGGACTCGGGCGGGCGTGTTGGAACGGAACGAGGAGCGAGGAGCGAGCGGGACGTTTGGGTTGAAACCGGGGTCGTTGTTGTCGCTCCGTGTGCTGCACAGCCCTGCGAGAGAGAGCGAGAGCGACTGGATCGAACTTGTCGTGTCGCCGCAAGTCCTCGCGCTTGCCCTCGCTCCACCGGCTCCCGCTCGCCCGCCAGCGCGGATGCCTGCTGCCCATGACGCGCCGACGAGCTACTCCGACCAGTACACTGCGCCTCCCAGGCCCAACGGGTGAGCTCCGCGCTCTCGTCCTCCCCCTCCCCTCCCCGCCGAGCTCTCGTCGCTGATGAAGTTGCCGTCCGTCACAGCCCTTCCCGCTCGCCGAGCACGACCGAGTACTTGCGCGACTTTCCCTCGTTCCCGTCGCACCTGTTCGCCGCGCCGCGCGTCTCGTCCTCGTCCTCGACCTCGCCCTCTCCTCCAACCCCCATCTCGGCTCGTCGCGCCGTCCAACCCGACGACCGCCGCAGCGCCAAGCCGCACGCCGACCCAGCCTCTCTCTCCGCAAGCGGCTCCACCATCGACTGGACGCACTGCTACGCCCTCGAGCGAGCGCGCAAGGCGCACCTCGCCGCCCTCCCCGGCCTGCACGGCGTCGTCGCGCGCACGTGGGACGCCGGTCGCCCCTGGGTCGCTGTCGTCCTCGTCGGCGTCCTCACGGGCGCGGTCGCGAGCGGCCTCGACATCCTCAGTGCGTGGCTGAGCGACCTGAGGACGGGCAAGTGCACCGACATGTGGTGGATGAGCAAGGGCTTGTGCTGTGCCGGGCTCGATCGTGCGTCCCTCGTTTCTCTGTCACCGTCCTCGAGCCACGTACCTGATGCCGGCCAAGGCCCCCGTCCGCAGCAGGTGAGCAGTGTCGGGCGTGGATGACGTGGGGCGAGATTGCGGCAAAGGAGGGTCACGTCGTCGCGAGGGCGCTCGCACAGTACAGCGTCTACATGGCGACAGCGGTGCGCTCGACTTTCTCCTCACGCAGCAGACGCCGTCGAGGAAGGGCCACTGATTATCCAGGCGCGCGCAGGTCCTGTTCGCCCTCACCTCGTCCGCCTTCGTCAACATCTTTGCGCCGTTCGCCTTCCACACGGGCATCCCCGAGATCAAGGTCCTCCTCGGCGGCTACGTCATGCGCGGATTCCTGTCGCCCATGACGCTCCTCATCAAGTCGCTCGGCCTCCCGCTCGCCGTCGCGAGCGGCCTCAGCCTCGGCAAGGAGGGTCCGCTCGTCCACGTCGCGTGCTGCATCTGTGACCTCGTTCTGCGGCCTTTCGAGGCCCTACGGACCAACGGCGGTGCGTCCCTGTCGTTCCCTTTCGCCCTCAGGCGGGCCGAACGAGCGCTCACAGAGTGCTTCCTCCCGCAGCACGGCATCGCGAGATTCTGTCGGCGGCAGCAGCTGCCGGCGTCTCGGTGGCTTTTGGCGCTCCACTCGGCGGCGTTCTCTTTTCTCTCGGTGCGTCGTTGTCTTTCACTGCCGGTCCCGCCAAGAGCACGTACTGACCCTCGCTCCCGACGCGCGCAGAGGAGATCTCGACCTTCTTCCCCGGCTCGACCTTGTGGCAGTCGTTTGTGTGCGCCATCGTCGCCGCTGTCACACTCCAGTACATCGACCCGTTCAACACGGGCAAGCTCGCCCTGTTCCAAGTGACGGCGTCGCAGGTCTGGCGCGGGTTCGAGCTCGTGCCGTGGCTCCTCCTCGGCGTCGCCGGCGGCATCTGGGGCGCCTGGTTCATCCACATCAACGAGGAGTGGGAGCGCATCCGGCGCACGAGCGGGCTCCAGGACTGGCCCGTCACCGAGGTCGGCGTCCTCGCCCTCTTCACGGCCGTCGTCAGCTACCTCGTCGTCTTCATGCGGGTCCCGAGCGCCGAGCTCGTCGTCGCGCTCTTCCAGGACTGCAGTGGACCCGACGCTCATGGCCTGTGCGAGTGCGTCCCGTTCACTCTTATCTCGAGCGCGCCGAGCGACCTGACACCCTCCTCGTCACTCTCTCCCGCTGCAGCTCGTCCAAGACCTCGTCCATCGTTTTCCTCCTCCTCCTCGCCGCCTTCGCCAAGACCCTCCTCACTGCCGCCACGTTCGGCGCCTCGATCCCGGCCGGCGTCTTCCTGCCCTCGCTCACGGTCGGTGCCTGCGCCGGTCGCGCCGTCGGTCTCGTCATGGACGCGCTCCACAAGGCGCACCCGGCGAGCTGGGTCTTTGCCGACTGCCCGGCCGACGGTGGCTGTATCAACCCGAGCGTGTACGCCGTCATCGGCGCCGCGAGCGCGCTCGGCGGCGTGACGAGGATGACGATCAGCTTGGTCCGTCCGTCCTCACGAGGTCGTCGTGCCTTTTCTCGTTCGGCGTCAAAGACGGTCACTGATCCCTTCTCGCACGTCGCGCACAGGTCGTCATCCTGTTCGAGCTCACGGGCGCCATCGACATCGTCATTCAGCTCATGTTGGCCGGTGCGTCCCTCACTCTCTCTTTCTCTTCCTCGGCCGCCCCTCGACTCGGTCCTGACACACTCTCTCGTGTACTCAGTCATGGTCGCAAAGTTTACGGGCGACTACATCTCCAAGAACGGCATCTACGAGAGTGCGTCCAATCGCCCTCCCCCATCTTCTTCCTCGACGCCCTCCTCACGCCCACGTCCTCGCAGCCTGGATCAACCTGCGCAACTACCCGTTCCTCAACAACAAGCTCGACTATCGCCGCGACACGGTCCTCGCTCGCCACGTCATGACGCCCGTCGCCGAGCTTGCCTGCGTGTCGGACGAGGGGTGGGAGGTGGCACGGCTCGGTGCGTCCTCGCCCTCTCGTTCTCGCCTCGTCCCGAGGCGTCCGAAACCTGATGTCGTGCTCCGTATCGCAGAGGCGCTTCTTGACAAGGAGGACTGGCGAGGGTTCCCGGTCCTCAAGTCGATGCGGTCGAGGGTCATCTTGGGCTACATCGGTCGAGCCGAGCTACGGGAGGCGCTCGGTACGCCCGCCTCTTGCCTCGAACCGTCGCGTCCCACGCCTGACCTGCCTCGCGCGCCCGCAGACCACCTGCGTCACGTCTCGGAGGTCACGCCCGACACGCCGTGCTTCTTCGCCTCTGCCTCTCGCCCCCGACGAGGCACGCAAATCCCGATCCCGCACTCGCCCGCACACAGCCCAACGCAGCGCTGCAGCATGGCCGTCGACCTCGAGCGAGATCCTCGGCAAGTGGGCAACGGCGGGGGCCTCGGGCAAGAGTTCAACGGCGACGAGTCGGCGGCTACCTCGCTCGGCGCACTCGAGGGAGAAGGGCGAGCGTGGGTCAGCCTGGCGCCCTGGGTCGATGAGGTGCGTCTCCCTTTCGCTCTCTCTCTCTCGCGCCCTCGAAGCCGTCGAGCCCGTGCACTGACCCACCTTGAGCACCCCCTCGCCAGATCCCCGTCTGCATGTCCCAGGACACGCCGATGGAGCTCGTCGTGCAGATGTTTCAGCGCATCGGCCTGCGCTTCGTCCTCTTGACCCGGCAGGGCGCGCTCATGGGCCTCTTGACCAGGATGGTGCGCACCCTCTCTCTCCCTCTCGATCGTCCGCCCTGGTCCTGAGCCCTGACGCGCCCCCTTTCCGCACGCACGCAGGACCTCCACGCGCACATCTCGAGCGCAGAGAGGGCGCCCGACAAGGGTTACTCTACGCGCGAGGCGGCATCGGCGAGTTTGAGGAGCGAGAGGGAGGACCCGCCGCGGGCGAGCGAGGCGGCCTTGCTGGACGATCGAGGGAGCGTCGCGAGTGAGGGTCCCACATAGCGAGTGCCTCGTTGCAAATACAGTTGACGTGCCTCGAGGAAAGTGCGGTCCGAGCCCGACGAGAGCCGCGACGAGAGTTCCGCAGCTGCAGAAACAGCTGGCCGGTCTTGCGCGTCGCAGCCTGTCGGGTTCGTGCTGTTCGGTGAACGACCTGCGGATTCCTGGGGATCACACGGTGCAGCGAGGATAGCGGCCGGACCGGCTGGCGGTGGAATCGGTTTCGGAAAGGATGTGCTGGTTGTGGGTGTACAGGCGGGCTCGAGGTCATATCGAGGGCCTGATGGTCTAGAGGCATGATTCTCTCTTAGGGTCGGCGCAAGTCGACAATTTGGGAGAGGTCCCGGGTTCAATCCCCGGTTAGGCCCCCTCACTTTTTTTGGCGGCTCCGCGCAATCGTCCTGGCGCCAGACGCTTCAGCTTTTGCTGCTCCGCGGTAGAGCCCAGCTGTGCAGGTGTACAACGAGAAAGGAGAGGCGAACGGCGAGCGCGGACCCGGTTGGAGCGCAGGCTCGGACACGCACGAGCCTCTTCCTGGCATGGCCGTTCACAGCAGCACCGCCGACCAACCCACTCGTTTCCGACGAAGGAGGTCGGCTTGAGCAGGGCGGAGAGGGAAACGCGACCACTGCGCGGGTCCTTCGCACAGCAGCCACCCGACCTTCTCGAGCGCAGGAGGAGGAGCCCGCGGGCGCGTTCAAGCGCGATGTCACAGTATGCCCTCGCTTTCGACGTCCGATGCTCAGAGAGGCTCGGGAGCGACGGCCGACCGTCTCGAGCCAGAGGAAGGAGCGGGGCCGGCTCGACTGTCTGTGAGAAAAGTCACTCACGCGGAAGGAGGACAGGCTCACTCGGTCTCGCTTCGTCCTCTCGCCTGAGACGCTCAACGCGCGCAGAGAGAGTCATTTGACAGGTTCAGGCTCGAAGCAGAGCGAACGAGGAGGAGCTGAGGGCGGTCTCCTGCGCACCTCTGCGTTTGAGAAGGTCGGCTCGCGTGAGAGGCTTTCCTCTCCTTGCTCCTCCTTTCGAGCTCGTCTTGGCTCTCGAGCCGTAAGCGCGCGCCTGAAGCACACGGGGCGACCGCCTCGAGACAGCGCTCGCACGAGTGGAGGCCGAGGAGGAGGACAAGGAGGACGAAGCGAGCATTCTTGCAGGCATGCCTCGCTCTCGCTCGGTGGTCCACTGCTCGTTCGACCTCTCGAGACGAGTACTCGACGTCGGGCTCGAGCCCTTCCACCTTTGCTCGATGTGCCCGCACGAGATTGCGAGGACGAGCGGGAGGAGGAAAGTGGACAGGAGCGCCGACTGGCCGCGCACTCTCGCGCTCTCTCACACGCTCGCGGCCGAACCGAGCTGTGCGTCAACGACACGTTCGAGCTTGCGCAGGGACGCTGTGCAGCTGTGACGAGGCAAAAGAGAGAAGGAGAGCAAAGTGGGGAGGTGGGGATCCGGAGGAGCCGACGCGCGAGCTCCTGCGAGTCGAGGAGACTCTCGCGCTCTGCTGTGGCACCGGGTAGGCATGGGATCGAGCATTAGGCTCAAGTAAGTTGCACTCTGTAAGTCACTTCTAGCACACCCGACCCGAATCGCCGCCGGCCCTCCCGCCTCGCCGTCCTTCATGCCGCCTTGCCCGCCTCCCACGCGCTGTAGATGCTCTGGTCGAGCTGCGGACGAGATACCGTGAGTGAGTCGAGGCCGAAGAATCGGAAAAGGCAGGGCAGAAGGCAAAGTGGACGTACATCCAGACGCTGGTTCTCGATGATGACCTTCTCGCCCGAGGCAGGGTTGAACGTGCCCTCGGTCCCGAGCCATCTGCGCATCACGTAAAGATTCAGGTCTGGGTCCTGCGAGAAGAGGGCGCGACAGAGGGAAACAGATCGACGGACCCGTTCTTGACTCGCCCCTCGGTGACGAAAACCGATATGAGCGACTCGTCCTTGGCCAAGACGCGTCCGATGAGCTTGAGCTCGACGGCCCTTCGCGTCTTGAAGAGGGCCTGGTTGTCGGTCGGCGTGGTGCGGCGGCGGTTCTTCTTCGCGCGAGAGGCGGCCTTGGCGTCCGGGGCCTTGTCCCACGCGAGACGGCGCAGGCCCTTGAGCTTCTTAAGCTCGGCGAGGTACAGCTCCTGTAAAGGGAGGGAGTCAATTGCGGTCGCAAATGCGAGAGCGAGAGGGAGAGGGTGAGGGAGAAAATCACTCACGACCTTGTAAGGCCACTGGTTGACGAATGCGCCGTCGCTCGCGAGGACGATGAGCGTCGTGAGCTGCGGCGCGACGTTGGCGAGCACGGCGCAGTCGTCGGGCGAGACCTTGCCAAAGTTGATGAGGCACAGCACGCGAAGCGTCCTCCCGACGACGGCGAGGGCCGGGCGGAGGAACAGCTGCGGGCACTTCTCGGTCGTCTCGAGGCTGAGGACGAGCTCGCGCATCGCGAACGGCGTCGCAGTCGGGACGGTCTGTGCGAGGGCCGGAGAGTCGATTAGTGCCCGACCGTGCCGGACGAGGGCGAGGGCGGGAACGTACCGAGATCTCCTTGAGGATGTCGTCGACGTTCGGGCCCGAGCGGCCGCCGACGAGGGCGAGGCCCGTCAGCCGCGACAGGTGCGGCTTGAGCGACTTGATGCACGTGTAGCCGGGTATGTCGGATCTCGAGAGCACGACCGTGCGCAAGGTGGCGAGGGCCGACAGGTCGGGCGGCACGAGGGTCTGCGCACGAGGAAGGACGGGGTCAATCTCGGGTCGTCGAACGTGCCGCGTCGAGGAGAGAATCGACGTACCTTCGATGCCTTGTTCTGGTAATCGGCGCCAAAGATCTGGAGGTTCTGGAGCTTGTTGAACTGGGCGAGGACGGGTGGGCCGGTCGAACGACGAGGCGCAGGCTCGTCGTACACGAGCAAGTCGTCGAGGTGCAGGGAGACGAGCTCGGGACAGGTCGAGAGGGCGCGACCGATGCGGCGGATGACACCGTGAGGGAGGCGGTCCGTCTCGAGGCGGACGCGGCGGAGCTGCTTCGTGAGGCGGCCGTCCTCGAGGAACGCCGCGAGGGCTCGGCCGTCCTGCTCGCCGTGACGCCACTGCGCCGACGTCATGAAGATCTTGGGCGGGCCTGCGCCGAGGTTGGCGACAGCCAGGTTGTCGGGCTCGAGCCGAACGGCGTGGACGTCGCCGAGCGTGATGGTGCGGGCCGGGCCAGACGCGCTCGCGACGCCGAGAGTCGCCGGGGCACTCCTGATCTTGAGCGTCGTGAACAGGTACGGTCGACTCGCCCTGCGGGCCGCGCGACTGAGCGAGGCGAACACGACGAGGTCGCGCGACGGGGCCGACCAAAGATGGCTCTCGGGGCCGCGGTCACAGGCGAGGTTGTGCGCGATGCCCTCGAAGACTGCGTCGGGCATGCTGCCGAGCCACAGGCGGGTCTGGGGCGGGACGGGGAGGGCGAGGGCGAGGGTGGAGGTCGTCGTCGTCCGCGCGACAGGGAGGAGAGGCGAGGCGGGAGGGTGGTACGAGCCGGGGAGATGGGCGGGCGCGTAGTGGGCGGACGCTGAGCTCGGCATCATCGTGCCGTAGCTTGGTGTACTCTGAAGAGAAGGAGAGAGAGAGGCGAGAGATGGCGCGGCGTTGTTTACCGACAGTCTGCACCTCGCTCTCGCTCTCGCGGGGCAGGTCTGCTAGCTTGCAGGAGCTCTGAGTACTGTGTACAGTGGCTCCGTCCTCTCAAACGCGCTCCTGCGGCGGTGTCGAGGGCGGCAGCTCGACCGCCGCCTCCCCGCTCTTCTCTCGACGTGCGGAGGCCGACCTTACAGACCGAGCGTACGCTTCTTCTCGATCAAAGATGTCGCCGACTCGGACCTCGCGTGGCCTGCTTCTGTGCGACACTCTCTCGGCCATGCGCCCGTCGGCAGCACTCTCGCGAGCGAGGTCGGCCCTTTCGTCGGCACGAGACAAAGCTTTCGAGACCGCTCTTTCGGGTCAAGCGTCTCTCGCTGCGCACGCCCAGGGCCGTCGAGACGCGAGGGCGAACACCGCCGCTCGAGAGCGCCGGCGCACGAACGAGCTGAGCCGTCGAGCCGCCTCTCTCGCTCCAGGCGAGCCACGGAATTTTGTCGCGCGACGACGAGGGGAATGTTTGGCCATGTTGCACGACGGCCGCGTCGGCCGGTCCACCATGAGCTCCCTCGCGCAAGCGGCCCTCGCCGCCGTGTCTTCTGGTCGTGCTTGGGGCTCGGTCGACGTGCGGCACATCTGGCGAGGCGAGGGCGGCTCGCTCGGCGCGAGCACGGCGGCAAGGGGCGAGGGCGACGGGGCGGCAAATCGGGGAAGGTCGGCAGGCGACGGGGGGCGAAGAAGGAGGTTACGTTGACGCATTTAAGCGAGTCGAGGTCGAGGTTTGGCCAAGGTCGGCGAGAAGGTCGACGAGGAGAAGGAGGTCGAGGGAGGAAGGCGGATGATGAGGCGGAGATGGGTCGAGAGCATCGGGATCGTCGAGAGGGGCGATCCGGCGAGGTTGTAGGTGCCTGCAGAAGGGGGAGAGCGCGTCAAGGTTCGTCTCGGGCAGTCGACGACGAGGCCAAGGAGAGGAGGAAGAAGCCGAGGTGCTCACCGTCTTTTGCTGGCTCGATCGCGTTCAGGCCACTCGCACCATCGAGGACGTCGAAGAAGACTGAGAGGGGGAGAGCAAGGTCAGAGGCAACCCGAGGGAAAGTCGGGGTTGTCGAGAGGCAAGAAGGAAGAAAGTTGGGGCGAAGGAGGCCGCCTGCGGTGCGGGCGCGAAGCGCTACACTGCGCGCACTCTTTTGCGCCGTTACTGGAGGTGCTCGACGAGGCGCATAGTCGGGGCCGGCGAGGAGGACGGCGTCGGCAGAACGTGTGACGGCGAGAGGCGAAAGTCGAGTTGACGAGACTCGGACGGTCGAGCTACTGCGCCAAGCGCTTCGAGGCAGTATACTGGAGCAGATGGTGAGCGACGTCGGGGTAGAAGGACCTGCAGGGAGGGGCCTCGACGCGCCAGTGAGCTCGACGAGGACGAGAAGAGAGCGAGAGAGAATCGGCCGAGCGCACCTCGAGGGACCAAGTCGCCAACGCCGCAAGTGGGCGCCGTCGTGACGGTTGAGGAAGAGCGTGGGCGAGCTAGCGCAAAGCCGGTGCGCAGGGTCGTGCGGGTCGGGCCGTCGGGCGTTCTCGGTCGGCCGGTTGGTCGAGGTGGACGAGGACAGGCGGCGGTACAGCGCCGACGAGTTTGGGCCCTTGAAGAAGACGACGCGGGTGCCGAATATGCGGTCGTGTAGGTCTTGCAGGTAGAGCCGACGGCGTGACGAGGTCGGCCGGTTGGCGGAAGGGGGAGGATGTGCTGCCGCAGAACAGGTGCTGCCGCCAAGGTCGCGTCGACGGTAGAAGCAGTCCATCGAGTGATCGTGACAGTCGACGTGATAATCCTGCGCGTGTACGCGTGCGCGATGTCAGCTCGGGAAATACGAGCAGGATGAGAGAGGGGTAGGGAGCGGGCGGGCTCACCGAGCGATTCGGCGAGGTGCGACCGCCACGTCCACACTCGTGCCGGCTCGAGACGTTGAAGAGGTGTCGCGAAGAAACTGCGAGACGCAGGCCCGGTGCAGGCGCGACATCGACGAGGACGAGTTGGCCGCCGCGGAACGAGGACGACCGAAAGCGCTTGACGACGGCGTGCGCGGGCGGCAGTCGAGGGGTCTGGAGGTCGAGGTCACGTTGGGCGGGCGATGGTGCCGACAGGGGGCTGAGTCGGGGACCTGGTCGCTGAAGCAGATGAGGTCGATGACGAGGAAGGAGGGTGCCGAGGTGCGCTCTTGCTGAGCCGGCAGGGCGTCTGCGGGGTGCCTGAGGGTCAGACAGGACTCTTGAGTGACCGCACGTAAGCCCCAAGGCGTGTGCGAGGGCGGTGGTGCAGGACGTGCGGGGGAACGAGAGGAGGAGTGGGCGAAGCGGTCTCGACGCACCGGGGCCGGCCTTGCTGAGCCTGCGGGTGTGTCGAGCGGCGTGTGCAGCACATGGGCGGCTGCGAGCTCGTCCAGTCTGAGCGAGAGCTGGCCCCTCGTCCTCGTCGTCCACAGGTCGCGGCAGAGGTCGGCTCTCTCGCTCTCTCCTGTCCCGCTCATCTGCTCTGAGCGCAAGCTGCCCAGTCTACTGCACCTGGGGCGTGTGACAAATCGCTCAAGGAACCTGGACTCGCGCGTGGTGGTCGCCGCGGGCTCTCTCCTCCCTCAACCACTTCGTCCTCGGTTCGTTCCTCTCTCTCTCTCTCTCGAGCAGTCGAACGCGCCTACACGACGCACGAGGCGACCTGGATCGATGCGCACAGATCTACGGCCCGCCTCTCCGTCACACGTTCTGGCCTCGTCAGACGACGAGCGAGCGTCGAAGAGCACCCATAGTTGCGACTGTAACGACGAGACTGTTTCAGTCCCGAGCACGCGCATGAGCACGAGCGAGAGTCGGGCGAGAGAGGACCCATTTGGGAGAGCAGCCTCGGCTCGTCGGCGAGTCGCTAGCCCTCGAGTTCGACTCGCTCGACCCTGCTTGCTTGACCACAGCCGAGAGCTGTCGTGCGTGCGCATGCTTTCCTGCGCACCTGCTCAAGCGCTATGGGCTCCCGCTCGACCGCGAGAGAGAGGGTCGTGCTGCTCGAAGCAGAGGAACGACTCAAGCGACGGACGAGACGCAAGCGGGAGGAGCGAGCTGCGGCTCTCGCACACGCACAGCTCGCAGTACTCGACGCTCGACACGTGAGGAGACTGAAACACAACATGTTGCACGCTGCGGGTACCAAATCTCGGCTCGACTAGGCGTACAGGTCCACCTCAAGCAGTCCCCTCGGCCTCCTCGACTGGTGCCTCGTCAGGCGCTCGTGCAGCGCAAAGTCGACAGGGCGTTTGAGCGCGACAAAGACGTGCGCCGGGTTGTGCGCGTGCTTGATGGAGGCGCCGGCGAGGAGGCAGGGCATGCACAGGTCGAACGACGTCGGGCAGTGACCTGCAGGTGCGGCGCGAGCGAGAGGGTCAGTGAGGAACGTCGAGGGGAGGAGAGGGAGAAAGAGGGAATAGAAGCGAGAGAGAGGGACGCACAGCACGCCATCCAGATGCCCATGACCCGCCGCCCGCAAGCGTCGCACATGACCCGCCCGTGGTTGATGACGTCGCCGACGGCCGCCCCTGCTCCTTGCCGTGCTGCTCGAGCTTGAGCTCGAGCTTCCGTCGAGCCCACCCTCGTCCTCGCGCTCCCGCCGCTCGAGCCCGAGCCGCCCGAGTCGACGCTCGTCACGCTCGACTCGCTCTGCAGGTCCATGAGGTCGCGCTCGGGCACGCCTCGTACCGACGCCGACGCCGCCGCCGATGGAGGTTTTGCGGAAGTGCGGGCGTAGATGACGGGGAGGAGGGCGCGGACCGAGGGGAGCGGGCGGCGGATCGGGTGCGTGATGCGCAAAAAGGCGTGCGTCGGGTCGTGGATCTGCTGCGACAGGGGCTCGCAGTCGGGACACTGCGCACGAGCCTCGTGGGCTGATGAGCAAGTGCGCTCAGGCGAGGAGAGGGAAAGAGAGAGAGGGGGGGAGAGAGGAAGAGGCTCGAGCGAGACGCACCAAGTCGTACGACGGCGACGTCGGGCAGTTTGCGCACAGCCACCGCACGCCCCTCTCCTTGCCGTCGGCCGTCGGGAGCACGCCCATCGCCGACGGGCCCGGGATGATCCTCGAGCAGTGCCGGCAGGCGACGCCGTGATTGGCGTACTCGTACAGGCCGTACGACGCGAGGGCGCGCACGGGTGGCCGGCGCGAGGCGAGCGGGTACACGGGCGGAGGAGGAGGCGGAACTGGAGGTGCTGGAGAAAGAGGGTAGGGCGTCGAGCCGAGGGCGGGAGGTGCGGGCGTTGGCGGAGGAAGGGGAGGAGCCGCCGCGGGCGGGAGGGCGAGGGCGCCGGGCGGCGCCGGCACGGCGACAGGCGCGACAGGTGCCTCTTGCGCGACAGCTGCGTCGGGCTCGACCGGCTGCTGCGCCGACGCTGCAGGCGGAGCCGCCGCCGCGACAGGTCCCGCCGCCGAGGCGGACCACGAGCTCGGCGGCGGCGGCGGGTGATACGCGGCGCGCAGGTGCGCATGCGCGTGCGGGCCGTACCAGGCGGACCACCAGCTCCAGTACTCGGCGACGTCGCTGCTCGCCGGCGGCGCCGGCGCGAGCTGGTGCGCGGTCGAGGGCGCGGTCGAGGAACGAGTTGACGGGTGGGCGAGCGCTGCAGCGCGCGAGACGGCGGCCTTGATCGACGACGCCGAGGCAGACGAACTCGATCCAGAGGACGTCGCCGACGAGGCGACCGGGATCTTGAGCAGGATGTGCGACGGGTCGTGGGGAGTCGAGGAGGAGGACGACGACGGGTCAGGCAGGCGCTCGCACTGCGCGCATGAGCAGAACCTGTCAGTGCCGGTGTCGTAGAAGATGAGGAAAAGGAGAAAGAGCGGGCGCACCTCCTGGCACAAGTCGAAAGCCTCGCAGACGGCGCACGAGTACCTCGGCCCCGAGATCTCGTCGCCGCACACGACGCACACGAACGCTCCACCCTGCGCGCCCCCCGAGCCCTCGCCCGCGTCGCCTTGCTCATCGCCCTCGGCACGACCGTCGCCCGAGCTCGTCACCGTGTAGCTCGAAGCTCGCTCGTCGCGCTCGGCCCCCTCCAGCTCGTCCTCCTCCGGCCTCGCCGCCCGGCGCGCGCTCGCGCCGTCGCCCGCGCTCCCTCGTCCCTCACTGCTGCTCGCGAACAGGTCGCGCGCCCGGTCCCGCTGCGACGCCGTCGGGCTCGCCCACGCGCCCGCCGAGCCGAGCGAGAGCGCCGCGAACGACGACGCCGGCGGCGGCGGATAGTCGCTCGGTGTCGCGCCGGGGAAGAAGCCCGGATGTGGCGGGGGCACGTAGAGCGCGTGTCGGTGGGCGTGCGGGAGAGGCGGGAAGAAGGGCGGCGGGTAGCCGTGCGCAAAGTGCGGCGGCGGCGGGAGGTGGTGCGGGTGGAAAGGCGGCGGCGGGTAGGCGCCGTGGAGGTGCGAGTAGGAGGGCGCATGCGCGAGGTTGCGGTCGGAGTAGCGAGGGTACGGGTGCGGGTCGGCGGGCGTAAAGTGGCCGATGGCGAAATTGGGCGAGAGGGCGTCGCCGCGCGAGTCGAGCGCAGGCGGGATGCGCTGCCCGTCGACCGAGTCGTGGTGACGGGCCGTGCGCCTCGAGACGTGAGGGCGAGCGGCGCCGAACGCCTGCGACGCCGACGAGACGGTACGGCGGTCCCAGTCGTCCTCGCCCTCGCCGTCGCGCTCGTCCTGCAGCTCGCTCCGCCGACCATGTCCTCGCACTCCTGGCGCTCGGCTGCCGCTGTACGCCGTGCGCAAGATCCACCGGTCGCTCTCGGCATCGGTGGCGGACGACCCGGTCGAGGCCGCGCGCCGACTGCGAGGGACGGGCGCGTCCTCGATGCGCAGGCTAGCCCAGCCGCGCGAGTCGTCGCTGCCGGCGCTGCTGCTCCCACTGCGACTGCGCGAGCTGGCGCCGAGCGAGTAGACCGAGCTCCCGCTCTCGGAGAGCGACGGGCCGTCGTAATGAACGAGGAGCTCGAGCTTGAGCGTGATGCACTCGGGCGAGTCGGGCTCGGCCGCTGGTGCGCCGGCGCCGACGCCGAACCAGCCCGAGGTGCTGGCGGACGACGACGATGAGGCGTCGGACGAGAAGTAGTCGAGCGCCTCGCGCAGGTCGTCGGTCGACGCGAGCTCGATCAGGTCGTTGTCGTCGTCGCGGTCTGTCGTGCGAGCAGCAGTCAGCTTGTGTCGGGGTTCAGAGGGCGAAATAGGGACGCACAGACGAGGCCGAATGAGCCAGGTTGGAGCGAGAAGGAGCGGGCGAGCTGCGCAAGGGGGAAGACAGGTCAGCGTGCGTGTCCTCGTCGGCGCGACGAAGAAGGGCGAGGTGGACAGGTACTTTGAGGGCGAGGTCCTGGCGGTCGAGCTGCGTGGCGAGGCTCGAGAGGGTCAGCGTGGTGGACGACGCTGCTGCGAAGACCGGCCGAGTCGGGTGGGGGACGAGGAGGAGGAGGGGGAGGACGAACGGCGAAGGCGTCCGGGAACGACGTTCTACGCGGGAAGCTCGAGCCAGAGAGCGTGGCTTTGACGACGAGGCGGACCATGGCCGCCAAAGGTTGGTGTGGCAGAGAGCAACCGCGAAGAGCTGCGAGAGTCGGCGGCCGATGAGGGGGCGACTCGAGTCACCTCGTCCAGGGCAGTTTGTGCGGGCCTGAACCTGCAGTGAAGCACCCTCGGTTCCTCGGTGGCCCTATCCAGCCCGCGCAGAGCGTTCGAGCAGAGCCGAGACGCGCTTCGTGGCTTCATCTCGTCCTCGACGCGTGACTCTGCTCCTCACCTTGACGCACTCGAGCAGCCATGGCCAGGTGCGCACCTCCACCGCATTCGCACCAGACACGTCCACCTGACCCCGGCCCCTCGTCCCTCGCCCTCGCAGCCCGTCCTCGTCCACCGCTCCGCCGTCCGCCTCGGTCGACCACCTCGCGCACGGCATCCGCGCACTCGCCCTCAAGAGGTGGGCTGACGCCTGCGACCACCTCGCCCTCGCCGTCGAGCACTCGTGAGCACCTCGCCCCTCCCTCTACGCCTCGCTCACCCTCGGTCCTCTGACATCCCGGCGCACCTCTCCTCCCCGCAGCACCAGCACGTACGGCGACCTCTCGCCCGAGAACGTCGACGCCCTCGTCCTCTACGGCAAGGCCCTCCTCGGCAGCGCCATCGCCCAGAGTGCCGTCCTCGGCGGCGCCGCTCCCAACGACAACCCGGCCGGTGCGCCCCCCTTCCTTCCTCCCTGTCGCCTCGTGTATCCTCACTGACTGGTCCTCGTCGTACACAGACGCTCCCTCGACCGCCGCTGCCGCCGGCCCGTCCGCGTCGGCCTCTTCCGCCTCGAACGCGGCGGCCGGGCCCTCGAACCACAAGTTCCACTTTGGCGGCGACGCCGAGGACGACGACGAGGGCGAGGGCGAGGGCGCGGACGGTGCGGGTGACGGAGAGGGCGAGGACGAGGGCGGCGAGGGCGAGGACGGTGCGCCGGGGGCCGACCGCGAGGACGACCTCGAGTCGGCGTTCCAGGTGCTCGACATGGCCAGGGCCATCATGCAGAAGGAGGTCGACGCGACCGAGAGCGCCCTCAAGGCTGCCGTCGAGCATGGGGCCAAGGACAAGTCGGACCGGCTCATGGCGTCGAGGAGGACCGAGAAGGAGAAGCTCGCCGAGGTGCACCGCTTGCTCGGCGATGTCGCTACCGAGTCCGGTGCGTCCGCCCTCTCTCCCTTTCTACTCTCCCGTCGACGTCGAGTCTGAGCCTGACGCCTTGGCCCGCCGCAGAGCAATTCGAGCCGGCCGTCACCGAGTACTCGGCGGCGCTCTCGGCCCTGTCGACCGTGGTCGCGCCTCACGACCGCGCCCTGTCCGAGCTGCACATGCTCATCGCGCTCGCGCTCGACTTTGTCCCCAACGGGACCG
Source organism: Rhodotorula graminis WP1 (assembly GCF_001329695.1). Classification (NCBI taxonomy): domain Eukaryota; kingdom Fungi; phylum Basidiomycota; class Microbotryomycetes; order Sporidiobolales; family Sporidiobolaceae; genus Rhodotorula; species Rhodotorula graminis. The sequence continues at coordinate 1,210,452 of NW_017264935.1, forward strand.
AGCGCGCCGTCGAGCACGCCGAGCAGGCCAAGGCCGTCCTCGTCCTCAAGCTCGCCGAGCTCGAGAAGGCGCCCGAGGCCGACAGGGACGACAAGATCAAGCGCGAGATTGACGACATCAAGGGCCTCCTCGGCGACGTCGACATGAAGGTGCGCCCCTGCTTGTCCCCCTCGCGCTCTCCCTCTCTTCCGTCGCCACGTCCCTGACCGCGCCTCGGTCCTCTTCCTTCCTCGCTCCCGCAGATCGAGGACCTGCGCACCGTGCCGACCGCGCCCGCCCCGACCGCCGCCGACTCGGCCCTCGAGGCCCTCCTGCGCCAGTCGCAGGGCGTCGTCGCCCAGCAGCAGCAGAGCGGCAGCGTCAACGACCTGAGCGGGCTCGTCAAGCGCAAGAAGAAGGCGCCCGAGGCGGCCGTCGTCCAGGAGGAGGTCAAGGTCGAGGGCGAGGCTGCCAAGGGCGGCAACGAGGAGAACGTCGTCAGGCTCGAGGTCGGCGTCAAGGAGGAGGAGCCGGCGGGCAAGGGCGAGGACGAGGTCGATGCGGCGGCGCCGGCGCCGAAGCGCAAGGCCGAGGACGGCGAGGGCGAGACCGAGGCGAAGAAGGCCAAGGTCGAGCAGTGAGGCGCAGTGCGCCTCTAGACGAGCTTGATGCAACGCGATCTGTGCCCTTTCGTGCGCCCGAGTCGAGAGGAGGAAGCAACAGTTGGCGCTCTCTCTCTCTTTTGCTGGGGCGTCTGGCGGATCACCTCTGAGAGCATGTCGTACACACTGTGGAGCAGTTCTCCAAGCCAAAGAAGCTGAGCAAATGCTGCGGGCAAGTAGCTGACGAGGAGGAGGAGGAGGCGCACCACGCTCGCCGTCTCTCCACGCTCGCTCGCCCGCTCGAGCTCGAGCCCAGTCGAGCACGCCGACATGGCGACTACAGAGCGAACGCCTCTGCTCGCCGCGACCACAGCGCCGCCCGAGCCGCGGTCGCCCTCCTCCCCCGCTTCGGGTCCGCCTCCGCCTCCTCCTCCAGCACCGGCACCGCGACAGTCGCCCTCAACGGCCGTGTTCAACTCGCATGCGGGCTTCATCCTCACCGAGGACGACATCGCCATCCAGGGCATGGTCCTCGCCCTCCTCGCCGAGCTGCGCCTCCGAGGCTACACGGTGCCGCCAGGCCTGCCGACCCTCCCGCACGACATGCCCGAGGACGAGGCCGACGCCGAGATCGCCTTCCTGCGCACCGTCCTCGTCCTCCCGCGCCACCGCACCGTCCTCGACCGGTGGCTGCCGGACTTGACCCGCACGGCACCCGGCGCGTCGGGCGGCGGCAGCGGCGGCGGAGGAGCGCCAGGCGCCGCGAGCAACGGCTCGGCAGGCGTCGACACGCCGTCGAGGAACTACAGCGTCGGGTCCATCCTGGCGACGAACCGGCCGGCGTCGCTCGCGGCGGCGGCGAGCCCCGTGGTCGCCCACCGCCCTCCGTCGCACCCTTCCTCTTCCACCTCGTCCCTGTCCTCGACCACGTCGACCATCCCCGCCCGTCCCTCGCCCCTGTCGTCGCAGACGATCGACCCGACCGTCGTCCCGTCGCCGTCGGCCCTGTTCCTCGCCGGCCTCCTGTCGCTCCTCGTGTCGCTTCAAGCCGAGTACCGCGGCGCGGTGCAGGAGACGGACCCGGGCGTCGACGGCGAGCTGCGCATGTTCAAGGCGCGTCGCGAGCTCGGCGAGCGCCTGTACAAGGTCGTCGAGGGCCTCCTCGACTCGTACCTGTTCTCGGGCGACGCGAGGGACGCCGCCGGGTCGGCGCACGGGCACGGGCATGGGTCGCCGCAGGACGACGACGATGACGACGACGACGAGGATGCGCTCGTGACGCTCCTGTTCCACGACTTCCCGCTCAACTACGACTCGATGGACCGCGCGACGTGCTGTGCGTCTCCTCGTTCCTCCCCTTCTCCCTCCCCCCTCCCTTCTCCCGGTCGCTGACCCTCCTTCGTGCGCGCCCGCAGCTCTCGACCTCCTCCTCACCCTGTCGTCGGCACCCCTCGTCGAGGCCGAGAACCTCGTGTCGCACCCGGTCGTCCTCGCCTCGACCGAGTACGTGTGGCGCAACGGCCTCTTGCCCTCGCCTCGGTCCGGCACGACGAGCCTGTCGTGGAAGGAGTCGTTCATCCGCCTCGACCGCTTCTCGATCCCTCGGTGCGTCGCACGCCTCCCTCCCCCTTCACTCGAGCCGACGAGCTCACCCTGCTCTCGCGCTCGCAGGATCCTCCACACCCAGACTTACATCCTCTCGACCCTGCACGCCTTCATCACGGTCTACATCCTCATGTTCTCGTCCTACTCGCACTTTGACGCGTTCAACCCGCTCGCGCCGGACGAGGTCAGCATCCCCGAGCGAGGAGGAGGAGGGCGGCCGATCAAGACGTGGAGCTTCTTCAGCGGGTTGGTGTGGTGGCTGTGGGTGGCGGGCACGTTCGGCTGGGCGGGAGAAGTCGGGCGAGCATGGGTGCGTCCTCGTCTCTCTCTCTCCCTCTCTCGGTCGCCGACGCCGACGCACGAACCCCCTCGCAGTTCAACCACGGCCCGCAATCGTCGCTCCCTCTCTCGCCCTCGACCCTTCTCCCGCTCCTGCACCACGCCCTCGTCTTTGTGTCGCTCTTCATCCGCATCTTTGCCTTCTACCTCGCGACGCCGCACCACAAGCCGACGTTCCTCCTCGCGACGTCGCTGTCGCTCCTCGCGTGGAGCGTGCCGTTCCTCGCCGCGTCGCGCGTCCTGCCGCAGAACCTGCCGTCGTTCGGCACGCCGACGCACCAGCAGTGGACCAAGATCCGCGACGGGCGCAAGCGGCGCGACGTCGGGTACCGCGCGCCGCCCAAGGCGGTCCCCGTGTCGCACCGCGCGCTGCGCAGCCTCGAGGCCAACCTCGGCGGCCTCGTCCAGTTCTCGACCTACTTTGCCGTGTTTGGTCTCTTGACGCTGTGGAGCCTGAGCGGCGAAATCGACTACCCGGGCGTCGCGCTCGCCGTCCTCGAGGCGCCGATGCGCCTCGTCCTCGCGCCGGCGGCCTTGTCGACCTCGCCAACCGCCCTCGACATGTCGCCCTCGTCGTCGTCGGCGTCGGCGCCTCGATCGTCGCCAATCGAGGCGCGCACGACGCTCGCCTTTACGCTCGTCCTCGGCGTCGTCCTGGCCTACTTTTCGGGCGGGCGGCCGTCAGTGTCGCCGACGCCGTCGTCGTCGTCGCTCGCGACGCCGGCCACGTCGCTGTCGGCCCGGCACGAGCTCGACGACCTCGACGGGTGGGACCGGTACTCGCGCGAGGTGGCGTTCCGCTCGCGGCGCGAGCGCCTCGCCGTCAACCGCTACTTTACGTTTGTGCCGCCGCGCGCCGGCGGGCTCAGTGGCGGCGGCGGGCGCCGGCTCGAGAGCCTCCCGAGCGCGTTCAGCACGCCGCCGCTCCCGAGCCCGCTCAACCTCGCCGTGCCCGTCGTGCTCGTCGTCGCGAGCGTCGTGCGGCGCCTGACGCGGTTCAGGGTCGAGCAGCGCGCGCGATGGGGCAGGGCGAGGGGGAGGAGGAGCGCGAGCGTCGGGAGCGCAGGGACGGACGCGGGAGCTGGAGCTGGGGCAGGAGCAGGAGCAGGAGCGAGCGGCGGCGGGTGGGGCGAGGAGGCGGGCGTGCTGCCGCCGGGCCAGGAGGCCGAGCGCGCCGCGAGGCGAGTACAGGAGGCTGCGAGGGTGTGGGTCTGGCGGGTCGGGATCGCGCCGCTCGGCGGGTGGGCCGTCGCCGCCAAGGGGATTCGCAAGCTGAGGGGCAAGGAGTAGCCCGAGCGAGTTGAACTTAGAGACGTTCTCTTTCTCTCTCTCTGTCGGTTCGCTCTTTCGGAACGAGAGTACGAACGGGTCGAGAGGCGCAGAACCTTGCTCGAGTTGCAGAGATGCGCGCTCAGACCTGCTTGCCTGCCGCCGTCCCGACTCCTCCTCGCTCCCTCGTCGCGCCGTCGCCCGCCACCGCTCCCTCTCTCGCGGCACCCTGCTGCCCTGCGAGCTCGGGCAATGCGTCGGGCGCGATCTCGCCGCGGGCGGCCTTCTCCTCGGGCGTTTCGGGGAAGAAGTAGTCGCCGCCGTACAGGCCGACGAGGGCAAAGGCGCCGAGGCCGAGCCAGAGGTACAGGCGGGTCTGCCAGGGGAGTACTGCGGGACCAGGAGGTGTCAGTCTGAGCGTGTGAGAGTCGCAGAGCGAGAGCGAGAGGGTGGGTGCGAGTGCGAGAAGCAGGGATGGGGAGAGAGAAAGGGACGACGGACCGAGATACGACTCCCACACGTTGCGCTCGCCGACAGTCTTCCTCCTGGCTGCTGCGACGGCGGGCGGCTCGCGGTACTCGCCTGGTCGTCGTTGAAGTGCCCCACCTCTGGGTGCGTCGAACGGGGTCGCTCGAGGGATGGGGCGCGGGTGGTGCGGGTCGGCGGCTGGACCGAGGGAGCCCTGTGCTGCAGCTTGGTCGCCTGATGGCGGGACCCAGGTGTGCGGTCGAGGGTGGACAGGCGGCGGGTTGACGTGCGAGGTCGGGGTCGAGATGGGGGGCTTGAACTTGCGCGCTTTGCTGGCGATGGAGCGGGCGGTGGCGGTAGTGCGCATGGCGAGTGGCAGGGTGCCCCTCATGGTGCTCGCAGCAGGTTGGTGAGCGAGAGAGTCTAAGGGCGACTCGGGTGCAAGTGCTCGGCTCCGTCCTCCTCTCGTCTCTCAGCTCGCTAGACCTCATAGACTCGCCAGCTACGCGCACCTAGACTCGCAATGTCGACCCCGCTCGCGACCGCAGCCCCGGCGGCAGCCCACGGCGGCAAACAGCCCGACTCTCCCCCCGTCGACATCAGTTCGTCCCCTCTCCTCCTCTCCCTCTCGTCCTGGCCGTGATCGGGCACCCCAAAAAGTACAAAGTACGGTACAGCAGCATGTGCACGAGACGGCGCATCTGTCGAGGCCGGCGGCGACGAGGGCGGCTCTATCGTCTCGCGCGACTCAACTACGAGCGCGACTTGGCGCTCGACAGCCTGAGCTAGCAGCGGCCAGTCTGCGCGGACCAGCACAGTACTCACTCTCTCGACGACCTGCAGCCCAGCCCCGCTACGACACCAAGACCTACGGCGCGTCCTCCCCCTCTCCTCCTCCCTCTGCGCATTCGACGTCGACGCGGGCCCTGACCTTCCTCAGACGCACTCTGCAGTCGGCCGCCTGCGTCACTTTGCGTCCATCACGTCGCCCTTGACCCTCCTCGCCTCGTCGACCGACCTCGCCAACGCCCAGCGCCTCCTGCGCGAGTACCAGGACGGGACCGGCGCAGGCCGCAAGGCGTGGGGGCACGAGGAGGAGGCCGGCGTGTGGAAGGCCAAACAGCGTGCGTCTCTCTCCCTCCCTCTCGGCGTGCGCCTGTCGACGAGGGCCTGCGTCGCTCACGTCGAATTCTTGCCCTTCCGCAGTTGTCGATTCGTCCATCCACCCTGGTGCGCCCACGTTCACTCGTTTCCTCCTCGCGCCTCGTTCGCCTACTGAGCTGCACCTCTACCTCGTCGCAGACACGGGCGAGGCCGTCCCGCTCCCGTTCCGCCTGTCGGCCTTCGTCCCGACCAACCTCGTCATCGTCGCCGGCATGCTCATGCCCAACCCGTCGCTCAAGGGCGTCATCTTCTGGCAGTGGGCCAACCAGTCGCTCAACGGTGCGTCTCGTGTCGCTCTCTGTGAGCTCGACCGGTGCCTGACCTCGCCCACGCGCGCAGTCGCCGTCAACTACTCGAACGCCAACAAGTCGATCAGCATGTCGACGACCGAGATTGCCTGTGCGTCCTCGTCACCGTCTCTCGAGTCGTCACGAGCGAGAGCCTGACCCCTGCTCGCCTGCCACAGCCGCCTACGCCGCAGCAACGCTCGCGTCGTGCTCCATCGCCGTCGGCCTGTCCCAGCTCGTCCCTCGCCTGCGCGTCTCGCCCTCTGCGCGCGCCCTCCTCGGCAAGCTCGTCCCGTTTGCCGCCGTCGCGAGCGCCGGGTGCGTCAACATCGGCCTCATGCGGTGGAAGGAGATGCGCGACGGCATCTCGGTGTACGCGCCGAGCGACCCAGTGACGGGCAGGCCCAGCTCCGAGGTGCTCGGCAAGAGCTCGGTCGCCGGCACGTACGCCGTCGGACAGACGGCCGCGAGCCGGGTTCTCACCAACATGTGCGTCGGCCTCGTTCCCTTTTTCGTTCGAGAAGGCCATCGACTGACCTTGCCTCGCACCGCCCGGCAGCCCGACCTTGATCCTCCCTCCCCTCCTCATCACCCTCCTCGAGCGCCGTGGCGCGTTCCGTGGCCCCAACGGCGCCCGCAACAGCACGGTCCTCAACCTCGGCCTCATCGGCGCCTCCCTCCTCGTCTTCCTCCCGCCCGCCATCGCCGCCTTCCCGAGTCGCGCCAGCATCGACCCCAAGAAGCTCGAGGACCGGTTCAAGGCGGTGCCGTACGACCATGTCGAGTTCAACAAGGGCCTGTAGAGCGTTGCGAGGGTCGAGAGGGGCAGTCCAGGGTCTGTATTGCAGCGCATTTCCACGCATCGCTCGGCCTCGAGAGCTGCCCCAGGCAAGCACAGAGAGCGTCCCTCGCCATGTCGTCCAGTCGAGAGCGAGCCACGCTCGTGAGAACGAGAAAGCGGCGAACTCGAGAAGGTCGCTTGAGCAGGCTCGAGCGCGCCAGCATGGACGAGCGCAGTTGACGAGGTCACACGCGAGCGTCTCTCTTCGTCGAACGAGTGAACAGAGAGCCGGCACGCAGCTTTCGGTGCAGCGGGAACCGGTGTCCGCTCGAGGGCGCTCGCGTACTGGAGCCGATTTGGCCAAGTGCGACCAGATTCTGGTTGCACACTATGTGTGCCGCACTCTTGCCTGAGGGCGACAAGCAAGGTTGCATGGTGTAGTTGGTCATCACGTCAGTTTAACATCTAGTTCACTGAAGGTCCTCAGTTCAAACCTGGGTGCGATCACCTTTTTGTTTGGCTAGATCAGCTCGCGAGGGGGTCAGACCACCTTTTACCTGCTGGAGGGACCTCCTCGAGCTCGCTGCCGCAAGCTCAGGAGCATTGGCGTGCAGCTGAGTGCAGTACGACCGACCGGACGAAGGGACCTTCTCAAGTCGAGCCTTCTGTTCCCGCGAATCTCTCGAAGCAGCACTGCTGAACGACTGCGAGTGCACGACGCGATAGATATTGTACATTGCGAACCGCTAGATCAATCGCAGTCACTCTACCTCCTCCCGCCACCCGAGCTCTTCCTCGCGGCGCTGCTCGAGTTCCTCGCCGGGCGCCTCGCCTCGTCCTCGGCGTCGTCCGAGTCGCCGTCGACGCTCGCGTCGGTCGTGTCGGTGTCGGTGCTGAACCCGTCGTCGCTCGGCGCGGCATTGTCCGTGTCCGAGGTGACGGCGGACGGCTTGGCGCGAGGAAGGGCGGCGAGGCTCGACGAGGTGAGACGGGTGATTGACGACGCGGTATTGCTGAGGGCTGCGAGCGTGTAGGAATGTCAGTCACGATCGAGAAGGTAGAGAGGAAGGCGGGAGAGAAGGAGAGAGACGGACCCGTGCGCCCGCCCTGGTCCCTCTTGCTCGTCGGCTCCGTCCCGGGCAGAAGTCCCCTCGCCTCGGCCTCGACAGGGATCTTGGCCCGCTCGAGCAGCTCGAGCCCGGCGTTGCGCTTGTCCGTGATCGCCGTGCGCCCGAGCACCTTGTTCCACCTGGCGCGCTCGATGAAGTTGGCAAAGTTGCTCTGCGGCGCGAGCTCGTCGAGCATGTCGGCGAGCGCGAGGAGGAACCCGTCGAGCTGCGCTGCGACCGTGTAGGTCGACGGCCCGAGCGGGTAGTCGTACGTCGGCGCCGCGATGAGCGACGACGGCTGCGCTCGGAGCTTGCTCGGCGTGTCGTCGACCATGACCGTGTTGGACGGGTCAAACTTGCCGAGGTGCTCGTCGGCCTGTGTGGGACAGAGTGTGCGTCAGGTGACGGCAAAGAAGGACGAGGGAAAGAGGGAGAGAGGACGCACGAGGTGCTCCCACAGCTTGTCGAGGTCCTTGACGATGGCGACGTAGCTGACAAAGTCCTTGTCGGTGAGGCCGACGTCCTCGCGAGCCCAGAACGCGACGAGCTTCGGGTGGAGCAGCTCGGCTTCGCCCTTGACGAGCGACGGGCCGACGAGGCCGAGGTCGAGCTCGTACAGGCACTTGACGGCCGTCGCCTTCTGCGAGCCCGTCCAGATGTCTATCACTGCGGGCGAGGGCTACGAGTCAGGCACGGCAACTAGGTGAGAGGAAGAGAGAAAGAGGAGGACGCACTCCAAGGCGAGCCGGGGCGCAAGAGCCACATGAGGAACGAGCGCAGGTACGGCCGACCGGACGGCTCGCCCTCAGGGATGTGCTCGAGGTGCTGCGGCGGCCGCGTGTACAGCGTGCCGTCGAGGTCGAAGATGACGAGCGGCTTGCGGATGCGACCGGGCGTGCTCGGGACGGCGACCTCGGACTTGTAGAGCGACGACGGCGAGAGGACCATGCCCGTGGCGGTGCGCTTGGGCGACGGGTGGACGAAGGGGAGCGCACCGGGGTGCGGGACTGTCGAGAGAAGGAGAGATTTCAGTTCTCGAGCTGCGCTCGAGAGAAGGAGGGAAAAGGCGAGCGCACCGGCTGGTTCTTGGGCAGCGTCGTGCGCCGGGCCGACAGGTCGAGCGCTGTCCTTGAGCTCCTTGATGACGGCTGCAGGGAGTTGTCGCGTGCGTCAGGGCTGCGGCTCGACGTCGAGTTGGCTCTGAGAGGGTGAGAGGGGACGGACCTGGATCCGGGTACGCCGTGCCCCTCGAGACCTTGATGCCGAGCTTGCCGCACACCTCGGTCGCGCGCAGGACGTACTTGTCGAGCTTGTCGAGCGGGATGCCGTGCTCGAGGTTGCCGAGCTTGATGGCGGCGCCAACGTTGGACGTAGTCGAGCTGCGCACGGTCCCTCCCTCAAGAGGGTCAGTGAGGGCGCGCGCGAGAGCTACGAGGGAGGACGAGGGCGACGCACAGCTCTTCGAGGACGCCAATCTGGGCGAGGAGAAAGTCGTCGTCGGGGCACTTGGTCGTGAAGACGGGGCAATTGATGATGTTGTCGGGCTGAGCGCGGCCGTTCGAGGCGAGATCGTCCTGGAGGAGCGAGTTGAGCGGCGACCAGTCCGAGCCCGTCGTCGCGTTGAGCATGCTCCACATCTGTCGGCGAGACGAGCGTCAGGAAGAGTCCTTGCAGGGCGAGGAGAGAGGGAGAAACCGGGGCGCACGAGGTCGAGGTCCTTGACGGCCTTGCCCGACGCCATGCGGCCGTACTCGTGAGGCAGAAAGCCCGAGTCCTCGTAGCCCCAGACAGCGAGCAGACCGGGCTTGAACTTGGGCGCCTTGAGGTCGTCCGAGTCGAAGAGGTGCTGCGACGGCGGGGAGAGGGCGTGAGCGCTGCCGACCTGAGAAGGTCGCGAAACGAGGACGAGGACGCACCTTGCCCATGCCGCACTGCCTCAGGTGCGCGATGCCGTACATCCGGCCCGAGAAGGTCCAGATGGCGAGCGAGTAGGGCGTTGACGGATGCATGATGTACCGGATGAACGTGCGCAGGTACGGGCGCGCGATGACGCCGTCGCCGTTGGGCCCAAAGAGCGTGTTGTCGAGGTCGCTGACGAGGAGCATGCTGCATCGGCACGAGAGAAGGAGAGTCAGAGCGCCGCTTCTAGTGGGACGAAAACGAGGACGCACCTCTTGGGCTTGACCGGGCCTTTGCTCGTCGTGAGGGGCACGCCCAGCTCAGCCACGTACGAGTAGCGCGGGTACTTGGTCTCCTGCAAGGTTCGAGGCGGTGCCGTGGTCCGAGAAGACGGCCCCGACCCGAGCGGCTGCGGACGGCGAGGTCGAGCGAGTCAGTCGCGTCGCAAGGGACATGACGAAGAGGAGGAGCGCACCTCAAAGTCTTGGGAGGGAGCGGTCGTGTCGATCTGTGGGGTGAGGAGGCGCGGTCAGACTGGTGCGCGCCGCACACTCGAGCAGGCGAGGGACGCACCGGCGCTCCATCCTCCGAGTCGTCGGGCGCAGTGCCGCGCAACCCTCTCCCGCTTCTGCGGGCCGTGTAGCGACTTGAGGCGTCTGCAGATAGGCGAGTCAATGTTTGGACCAGGGAGAAAGAAGGAGAGGAGGGCGACGCACAGTTGCGAGAGCTCATGATGCTGCGACCGTCGAGCGAGCACGGGTCGACGGGCAGAGCAGCCTGGAAGCGAGAGGCGGGAGCCAAGCGAGGATGAGGCGTCGACGAGCAGGAGTGCTCGGGCGAACGGCGCTCGGCGCTCGCGGAGAGTCCGGTCCGCCCAAGACGAGGTTCCGGCGGACGCGGCGAGCAAGACGAGGCGGTCTCTGCTTTAGGCTCAGCTGCGCTGCGGTGCGCGACTAGGGCGCAGAGGAGTCATGAAGAGCGACGTCAAGCGAGTGGGTGCTCAAGCGAGCGAGGTGTGGGCGAGAGGAGAGGGTCGCCGACGACGAGCGAGGGGCAACTGCCGTCATCAGGCTCGTATCGTCTCTCTGTACCACCAGCAGCGCTCTCGACGCCTGCACAGCTACAAGCACACCCGTCAGAGACGTTCTCGCGCGCGACACACGCACCGCACGGCCCACCTCCGCCCTCGCCTCGTCCGACTCTCGCTCATCGCCAACACCGACTCGAGCCAGACCACACCCTCCAGCGACCGCAGCAGTCCAGCAGATCGGTCCAGTAGCAGCCCACAGCAACATTCAGCTACTTACCCGCCTCCTTGCGCCCTCGCCTTACGCCTTCCCCTCGACCTCACCTCCGCCTCCTCGCGCCGAGCCCGCCCGTCATGTCGGCCCTCCTCCGCACCTACTCGCGCAACTTCGAGCGCCGTCCCTACATCACCCTTTGCGTCGCCAACGGCCTCCTCATGTCGATCGGCGACGTGAGCGCCCAGATCATCGGCCTCTCGGTGCGTCAAACCGCCCTCCCTTCCTCTCTCTCACCGCAACGACACTGACAGGTGCCGTCCTTGTTGCAGACTGGCGCCTCGTTGGTGTTTGACATCGAGCGCACGATGCGGTACGCCGTGTTCGGCGCGTCGATGGGCCCGCTCGGCGGCGCGTGGAACAGTCCGTCCTCTCTCTCTTTCCTCGCGCACGTGTGTCTCTTCTGCGCCTCCCTACTGACTCGACTCGCACCCTCAGAGTTCCTCGAGGTCAACTTCCCGCTGCGCCGGGCCATCCCGGGCCAGCCGGCCACGATGGCCAAGGTCAAGGTCGAGAACCCGATACCGGGCCTCGAGAAGGAGCTGCCCAAGGGCGCGCGGTTCGAGCGAGGCGGCCCGGGGTTCGCGGGCGCAGGTGCGGCAGGAGCCAACGCGGCGGGCGAGACGCCGGTCAGCGTCGTGCAGCTCGCCAAGCGTGTCGCGGCGGATCAGCTCGGCCTGTACGTCCCTCTCGTTCCCGCTCTCCTGTCGTGGTGCGACCAGGACTCATTCTCTTCGTCACCTTCCGCAGTGCGCCGGTCTCGCTCTTCATCTTCCTCTTCTCGATGAGCCTCCTCGAGGGCCTCGACAGCGAGGAGACGCGCGAGAAGATCCGCACCAACTACTGGCCGATTCTCCTCGTCAATTGGCAGGTGTGGCCGTTGCTCCAGGTACGTCCCACTCTCTCTCCCCCTTTCTCAGTGGCTCGCGCGGTCGAACCAGAGCGCGAACTGACTTTTCCCCTTCCCGACTCTCGCAGACCCTCAACTTTCGCTACATCCCCTTGAGGTGAGTCGCCGCGCCCACCCCGACCGCCTCGCCCGACTGCCTCATGTCGGTGTGACGTGTAACGCCGTGAGGCTGGCGCTCACGCTTCCTCGTCCTGCAGGTACCGCGTCCCCGTCGGCAGCATCGCCGGCATCGCGTGGACGTGCTTCCTGAGCTGGAAAACGGCCAAGACGGCGTGAGGTGGATCGAGTTTCACCAGGGCGAGGCGACGACGGTGCAACGGCGGGCCTGCACAGCGCTTCGGCGTTCCGCTCCTCCCTCCCCCCTCCTTCGTCCTCGCCTTCGTCCGTCCTTGCCCTCCCTCTTTGCCATATAGACCTCGCCTCGCCGCGTGCACTACATCCTCATCTGTGAATTCCTTCGCACGATGCCGCCGATGGTGCCATTCGAGAGACAGGAAGCGCTGCGGTCGAGCCCTCGCTTCCTCGAGCTCCCCCTCTCGCTCGCAGCTCTCTCCTCGATAAAGAGCCCGGCCGATTGCTCGGAAAGGCGAGCTCGTTGCGTCTGCGCAGTCTAGAAGAAGAGAGGAGGGAACGCTATGTGGTACAACAAGGCCAACTGAGGCGAACGACGAGCAAAGGCCGGGACGACGAAGGGAACGGCGAGGGAGACGGGGTGCGAGCGACGAGGGCAGGTCACAGGATAAAGTTCTGCAGGTTGCTGCTCGTGTACGACGAGGCGAGGCGCGGTGTCAGTGCTGCGGTCGAGAGGACGCACAAGGGAGAGAAAGAGAGCGCACCGGTTCAGGATGATGTCGTACACGCTCGTCATCACGACCTTGACGAGCGACGTGTCGATAGCCGTCGTGTAGTGCGTGTCTGCGAGACAGTCGAGGGCGGTCAGACGAGGCGGCATCGAGAGTGAGAGAGAGAGAGCGCGCGAGGACGCACAGATCTCTTTGCGGCGCGAGCGGTTGAGGGAAACGAAGCGCCGCTTGAAGTACTCTTGGCCCTCGACGACGCTCCCGACTTTGCCTGTGGCGAGAACGGAGAGAAAGAGGGCGGCGAGTCAGGCCCGCTGCAGGTCGCCGCGATGAGAGAGGACCGTGCGCTCACCCTCGTAGTCGGGAAAGTGCGCCTGGATCGGCGAGTGGCGTATCCGCTCCTGGAAGACGTCGAGCTGCGAGTGCGGCGAGTGCGTCAGGGGACCGAGCGCGGCTCAGAGTCGAGGAGAGGCCGACGGCGAGGACGCACCTTGTTGAGGAACAGGATCGTCGACGTCTTGACGAACCACTGCGAGTTGCAGATCGAGTCGAACAGCATGAGGGCCTCCTGCATCTGGTTCGAGTCGCGGTCCTCGACGAGGAATTGCTGCGGAAGGGGAGTCGAGGCGAGGAGGGAGGCGAGGGGTTTGGGAAGGTCAGTCGGCGAAACGACATGAGGGAGGGGTGACAGGGACGCACGTCGTAGCCGGCCAGAGACGCGAGGAACAGTAGTGCCGTCACGTTCTCGAAGCAGTGGATCCTGCAGGCGATGAGGCGGGTCAATTCGTCGCTCGACCAAGTCGGACAAAGACGATGACGGACCACTTCTTGCGCTCGCTCCGCTGCCCGCCGACGTCAAAGATGCTGTACGAGCTCGAGAAGATGAGTCGAACGTCGACGAGAAAGAGGAAGAGAGGGACTCGGGCGCACCGGTACTGCATTCCTCGGTCGGCAAACGTCGTCTCGCTGATGCCGGTCGTCTTTTGTCGGCAACGCAAGACGTCCTGCTCTGTCGGGATGTATGTCGGCTGGAAGAGGCGGTCGAGGTGGGAGCAGAAGCTGTTATGCGAGACGATGCGTCAGGACGGGGTCGCCAAGACGGAGGAAAGGGGAGGAGCGCACTAGTGCGTGCTGCGCGACGAGAGAGGGTCAGTGACCGGCGGTCAAGACAGACAGGAACACGGTCGACGCACTATTCTGGTATCAACAGGTCCGAGCCCTCCTTCTTGAGCACCTGCTGCAGCCCTCGGTCGGCCCACAGCGTCTTGATCGGCACGAGCAGGTGCGGCGGAAAGGGCTGACGCTCGCGCAGGTCCTCGGCGTAGACGATGCCTTCTCGAAAGTCCTGTCGTACGACAGTATGTCAGTCGGGATGTGCGGCGAGAGGAGAGCGAGCTTGAGCGCACCAAGAGCGCCGGCTGCGCCAGCTCGAACCCCTCGAGCTCGAGAAGCGCCCAGCACGCCCGCATCGCCTCGCGCACGTTGACGAAGATCTGCTGGCGGTATTCCTCGAGCTCGGCGGGCGTGAAACCGGACAGGTGCAGGATCTGTGGGCGGACGAGGAGGGTGAGTGGCCGAAGAAGCGCGAGAAGCGGCGGGACGGCGCACCTTCATCTGCTTCTGCGAGAGCCAACGGAGGATCTTCAGCGGTCACTCGTTGGAGCAGACAGAGAGAAAGAGGACGCACGAGGATTGTTGACTTGCCGCTCGACCCGGGACCTGCGAGCGCGAAGCAAGGTCAGTCTCGAGGCGCTTCGGGGGACCGTGCACGGCGTCGTGCGCACCTAGCAGCAGGATCTGTGGGTCCGTGAACGATCAGCTGACTGTCAAGGACGTCGGTAGGACTCGAGGCGCGACGCACCTTGGCCTCGCGCGCCAACCTGTCCTCCTCGTCGCGCAGCATGCGGTCGATGCCCTTGGACCGTGCCACCTCCTCCATCGACGGCTGCCCTGCTGCACCGCTCGCCTCGGTAGATCCACAAGCACCCATCTCGACGGCGGCTTATTGTACTGGCGAGGCGGCGGCGAGGCGGCGGACGACGCAGGCGACGGCGCGCGGGGTTGAAGCTGCTTGAGAAGGTCGAGCAGGCGAGGACGAGGCGCAGGTGTCCGCCCGAGCAGGAGGGGTGGAGCGAGAGCGACGAAGCGGCGAAGCTGTTGCGAGCGAGCGCTTGGCCGGCTTCGACAGCCTTTCGGCCACCCCGGATCTGCCGGAAGCTCAAGCCAGCGCATCGAGCGTCGAGGAGAACAAAGGGGCTGGTGAGACACCAGCTTTGCGCGCTTCGCCCGCGCCAGATTGCAAGGTGCGACGTCGCACTCCTGGCCTCTCTCGACAATGAAAGAGCACTCGTCGAGGCCGTCATCAGACGCGCCGGCCCCGGTCGCGACGGCCGGCGGCAGCGGTGGTTCCACCCTCGCCACGGGCGCAACGACGAGAGTGGCCAGGCGCTCGGCGTGTGCCCTCCCCGCAGCGATCCTCGAGCTTCAAGCTCACGTGCTCCATGTAGGAACAGCGCGGTCGCTGCGGCAGAGGCGAGGAGCCGGATGCAGCGAGTTGGGCGAGCGGACGGCCTCGCGGCCGCTGCCACTGAGGCGTGCGAGCAGGGCGCACTGCGCAGCCACGCGAGAGGCAAAGGCGGTGCGCGAAAGCCTGCGCGGGCAGCGAGCCGAGAGCGAGCACAAAGAAGGAGGGAGAGCAAGCGGCGGCCATGGTGTCGCCTCCCAACGGCACGGCGATTTTCTGCGACGGTCAGCACTGCTTTTGAAAAGTATCATCGAGCGAGCAGAGCACGAAAGAACCAGCCCCGACAGCTTGTCGTCGAGCAAAGTCCCGGACTTGGTCGCTCGCCGCGACGACCGTCCTCATCAGCTCGCGCTCTCTTCACAACCGGCTGCTCTCGCTGGAGCCTCGCTTGAGCGCTCGACTGCCCCCACACAAGCACAGCAGAACAGCCACCTGCCCTACAACTCTCGCCGGCCCCTCGCCTCCGCCTGCGCCACCCCTCCTCCGCCTCCACCCTCGCGACCCTCCTCCGCGACTCCTCAGCTCGCCAGAAGGCGCCAAACTGCAGCCGTCCGCCCACCTGTCGATCCAGCAGCACGCGCGCCCGCCCAGCATGACGGCCACGCCTGTGCCCGACGGCACCATTATCCTCCCGCCGCCAGCCATCAAGGCCATCGTCGACAAGACGGCCGCCTTTGTCGCCAAGTCGGCCAACCCTGCGCTCCTCGAAGAGAAGTTCAAGCTGCGCGAGAAGAGCGACTCGCGGTTCGCCTTCGTCAACGCCGACGACCCGTACCACGCCTACTACGCCGACCGCCTCGCTGCGTTCAAGGCCGGCGAGCAGCCCGAGCAGAAGCCCGAGGAGAAGGAGGCAGAAGACGCGGCCAAGGCCGAGGACGATGGCCGGCCACCTGAGCCGCCTGCGCTCGAGTTCCTCGTCGAGGACCCACCCAAGATCAACGCCGTCGACCTGTGCGTCGTCCCCTTCCCTCACCCTCCTCATAGCCGAAAGCGTCAACTGACAAGCTCCTCGTCGACAGCGACATCTTGCGCCTGACTGCCCTGTTTACCGCTCGTTCGGGTCGCAAGTTCGCCTCGGACCTCGCCGCTCGCGAGTCGCGCAACTACCAGTTCGACTTCCTCCGGCCCTCGCACTCACTCTTCGGCTTCTTCAACCGGTGCGTCGCCCCGATTTCCTCTCGACCGACTCCTTACGTCTCCCTCGACCTGACTCTCCTTCCCGCACATGCAGCCTCGTCGAGCAGTACACCAAGATCCTCGTGCCCTCCAAGGACTTTGTCGCCCGCCTCGAGCGTCGTGCCGGCGGCCCGCCCGACTCGACCGCCGACCGCGTCGTCATCGGACGCCGCGAGGTGCTCAAGGACGCCCAGGCGCGCGTCGAGTGGGAGAAGTGGGAGTCGACGCGCCGCAAGGAGGCCGAGGACCAGGCCGAGGAGGAGCGCATCGCGTTCGCCGAGATCGACTGGCAGGACTTCCAGGTCGTGTCGACGATCGAGTTCACCGAGAACGACGAGGCCGGCATCGCCGAGCTGCCGCCGCCCATGAGCCTCGCCGAGGTCGAGAACATGAGCATCGCCCAGAAGAAGATGGCGGCCATGATTATGGAGGGCAAGGACGTGCCCGGCGGCGCAGACGGCGACGACGGCGAGGCGCACGAGGAGGAGATGGAGATGGGCGACCAGTCGGACGACGAGGCCGAGGTGGCGCCGGCACCAGCCGCCGGCGTCGAGGTCGTCGAGCAGAAGCGCGAGGACGTCGTCGAGATCACCCAGGCCGACTCGAGTGCGCCCGTCAAGATCCGCAAGGACTACGTTCGCAGTGCGTCCTCTCTCTCCTCCTCTCCTTCCGCCATTTCGACGACTGACCCGCCCTTTCTTCCCTCTCGCGCGCAGCCAAGAAGCCCAAGGCGGGGCAGGCGTACACGACGTTCGAGGGCCAGCAGGTGCCCGTCGACGAGTTGAGCAAGCACATCCGCTACGAGCTCCTCGACCCGCGGTGGAAGGAGGACAAGAAGCAGGCCGACCTCAACCGCGCCGCGTCGGCTGTCATGCCCGGCGGCACCGACGTCTCGGCGTCGATCCGGGCCATCGCGGCGCACCGCCCCGACATCTTCGGCGGCGACATCGGCGCGGCCGAGAAGCAGAAGCAGGCCGAGCGCGTCGCCCAGTCGAAGGCGCGCGAGAAGAACGTGTGGGACGGCCACGCCGCGTCCAAGGAGTCGATCACGCTCCGGTACCAGCAGACGGCCAACTTCGACGAGCAGATCGCCGCCATCCACAAGAGCAAGGGCGTCCTGCCGACCGAGGAGAGCAACATCGGCCCGACGCTCCCCGCTCAAGGGTCCGCGCCCGCACCGCCGCCGCCAGCAGCCGCCGCACAGCCCTCGGGCCCGACCGTCCTGAGCGGCGGCGCCACCATCTCGGCCGGCCCGCAGCGCCAGCAGGAGGTGACGATCGAGCGCACGACCGAGAACGACTTCCGCTCGGTCGGCGTCCCGCCCGGCTTCGCGTCCTCGCCCGCACCTGCACCTGCTCCCGCACCCGCCGACGACGTCGTCGAGGCGTCGACGGTCGACCCGAACGCGCCGCCGCTACCGGCAGGCCTGCCGCAGCGCCCGCAGGTGGCGACGCCGGGCGAGGCGCTCCCGGGTCCGGGCCCGGGCTCGCAGCGCGCCAACGAGGCCGCCGCTGCGCCAGCTCCCGCTGCGTCGACGTCGACGGCGGGCGTGACGCGTCCGGCGCCCGACGCCGATGGCGACGACGAGCCGTCGGCCAAGCGGGCGCGCACGGGCGAGGCCGAGGGTCCGACGACGGTCGGCGAGGAGGAGTGGCTCGCGAGCCACCCGCACCCGGTCAAGATCCAGGTGCAGCTCCCCGAGTACTCGGCCAAGCCGGCGTGGGGCTGCAAGGGCCAGAAGGTCGAGCTCGAGGTGCCGCTCACGCTCCTCGTCGGCACGGTCCGCGACCGCATCGCTGTGCGTCCCTCTCTCTCTTTCTCTCTCTCTCCCCTCGTCGTGCACGACTGACTCGAGCCCTCGACATGCAGGCGACGGTCGGCGTCCCCGTCGGCAAGCAGCGGTACCTGTACGACGGCCGCATCCTCGCCAACACGACGACGCTCGCGACGCTCAACCTCGACAACGGCGCCACCCTCCAGCTGCAGATCAAGGACAAGAAGTAGTTGCTCTCGTGTTCCTCTCTGTCTGGCTGTAACGCTGTCCTTTTCGCGGTCGCGCGTCGAGAGCGGGCTCGAGAGAAAGAGAGTGCTCGAAAGGGGTGCGATACAGGGCTCTACTCGTCGACACGGCTTCTCGCTCGTCCTCCTCGTCTTCAGACCAGCTCGTACTTGGGCGGCCTGCCGGCGTACAGGTCCATCTTGGGCGGGCGGCCGTACCTCGGCTCGGGGCGGTCTGCGACGGGTCGAGTGGTCGTGAGTGCGCTTTGCGACGGCGAGGATGGCAGAGAGGAAGGAGAAGAGAGAGACGAGGACGCACCGAGGACCTCCTTGTAGATGGCCGACACGTCCTTGTCCCACTTCTGGCGGAAGAAGCTGATGCCCCTCGGCTCGAGCTTGTGCTCGACGACGAACTCGCGCACCGAGAAGGCGTCGCGCGACGTCGAGTCGGGCGAGAGCGACAGGCTCTCCGGCTGCTCGAGGAGGAGGACCGTGTAGCGGTGGTAGGGCGTGCCGTTTTGCGGGTGCGGCGGGACGTAGGAGAGGGTCGAGGAGAGAGAGGAGAGGTCGAGCGGGGAGGACGAGGTTGCCGAGAGAGGGATGTTGGGGCTGCGGGGAGACGTGATTGTCAGGACTGCGGGACTGGGCGAGCGAGAAAGAGGGCCGGGTCGGCGAGGAGGGCGTACATGAGGAGGTGGGCAAAGGTCGAGAAGGTCTGGTTGAACTCGTCGGGCACGTCTGCAGGAGTCGCTCGAGTCAGTCGCACGATCATGCTTCATTCGAGACGAATCTCGAGAATAGGAGAGGGAGGGGAACGCACCAGGGTCGACGACGAGGAGCGTGTACAGGCGCTCTTCCGCGTGGTAGACCTGCACCGAAACATCGAGCGCTTGCCGAGTCTGCGTGGCGAGGCGGGCGTTAGTCTCGAGACGCGCAGAGGGGCAGAGAGAAAGGGGTCGACGCACGTCTGCAGGCTTGGTGTACGAGCCGGGCTCGATGGTCGAGCCGGCGACGGTGAGCCGGACGTCGGCGACGGGCTTGATCTCGGGGAGGAGGTCGGGCGTGACGTGCATCTGGGTCACGCGCTGCATCTGTGGGCGGTGTAGAAGGTCGGCGATGGCTCGCAAGAGGCGCAGGACGACGCGGAGAGGGAGCGAGACGCACGAGGATGGCCAAGTCGCCGTCGTTCCGCCATGCCCGTTCGGCGAGGTGACGGTACACGGGCTTGGAGAAGTCGCCTGTAAAGGTGGAGAGGCTGTCAGTGCCAGTCCTGCGGGCCTGGCCTTCGCTGCGGCGCGACCTTGGCCTCGAGCCCGTCCTCATCGGCGGACCACCTCGAGACGGACCGCGCGAGCCCGAGTAAGCCCGGTGCCGCCACCAAAAGTCCCCACAGAGGTACAGGAGAGGGCAGAGAGAGCAGGCGAGCTCACCATGGCCGTGCTTTGCCCGCCAGCGAGTCTCTGGGTCGTTGCTCCACGCCTCGACCTCGAGCTTGTCGAGGACACTCGGGTCGGCGTCGCCCTTGGCCTTGAGGTCTTCGAGCTGGGCGAGCTTGGCGTCGCGGTCCTGCTGGATGTAGGCGAGGGCGTGGTCGTACGCTGGGAGCGAGCCAGGCTGGACGGGAGGTTGGTAGCTCGACGAGGCGGCTTGCGCGGCGGGCTGCGCGGTCGAGAAGGCGCGCGTGCAGGTGCGCAGAGCGAGGCGGGAACGCTGCATCGTCGACGGGCGTGCGGGACGGAGGAAGGTCGACTCTCCTCATCCTCCTCCTTGCGAGATTCCTCCGCCGCCTCGAAATCTCCGAGACCTCGTCTACCTCGACAACTCTCGCTCGCGAACGGGACTCGACGGAGAAATACTCGCACTGCAATTGCTGCTGTGCTACTGGCAACGCCCGCGACGTCTCGAAAAAGCGCAGCGCCTCGGCCAGCCTGCTCGCCTGCATCGCCTCGAGCCCGCCGAGGCTCGCGAACGACGGGACGAGACACCCTGATCTTGTGCTCGCGCTCGCCGTCCTCGCACATGCTCGTGACGAGGGTGCGGTACTGGGCGGCGGTCGCCACGAGGGAGCGGACGGACGGCGAGGCGCAGGTCGTTGCGCACGAGTGCGGGCTCGACCTTGTCGAGGAGGCCGGCGGTGTGGGCGGTCGTAGAGTCGGGCGACGCGACTGTGTCGATTTGCCGAGGTGCGGCGCCGCTTTGTGGGCCTGCGAGGAGGGAGGGAGGGAGGGGCAACTCGGCCAGCTGTCAGGCTCGACGTGAATCGCTGTCTTGACGCTCGCGCGCCTGCGCAGCTCACCTTAGTCGGTCAAGCTGTTGGCTGCCGGCGCTTTGGAGTCAGCGAGGGCTCGAGAGAGCCACGACGAGGGTCGGACGAGCAAAGGGAAGGAGGAAGGGAGGGCAGAGGGGACCGAGGGAAGGGACGACTCGACTCACAAGCGCGCATGTCGGTCGAGTTAGGCGAGGCTTTGTATGGCGGTGCAGGGTCTGCGGCACGAGGTGTGGTCGTGGCACGAGGGCGACTTGCTGATGACGCTCAGCACGGGTGAGAGATGCGAGCAAGAGCGAGCCTCGCGCAGCTGGGGCGGGGCTGGTGCGTGTCGGTCGAGCTGGATGCGGCCTCGCAGCAGGTGCCAGGTCGAGCGGAGCTCTCTTGGGAGCAGGATGCAGAGAGCGACGCGCCCGGGCGAAGCGGAAGCTCCGGGCGCAAAGCCGAGTTTGGTCCTCGCCGGCTGCGGGGGACCGCTTCATTGTCGACTTTCGCGCTTTGTTTTGACCCCGAGGCGCGTGTGCGCCCAAGATAGATCTGGAAACGCAGCTCGCTCCCTCAACCTCCTCCCCCTCCTGCAGCTCTCGCTCTTCTCTGCTCACCGCTGCACCTGCTCGCCGCCTCTGCTACCTCGTCAACAACCTCGACTGCGCGCCCCGTCCCTCTCGTCCCCAACTCGCACCGCCATGTTGTCCCTCCTCGCGGCGCTCCCCGCCCTCATCCCCGTCGCGGCCGCCTACTCGAACTACAACCTGTGCGCCTCCTTTCTCTCAGTCAGGGCCTCCCTCGTGCGACGAGCTGACCCTCCCGCGAGCGCACCCGCAGCGGCAACCTCCCGCACACGAGCGAGTCCGAGCAGACGGGCGTGAGCTCCCTCCCTCTCCACCCTCAACAGCGCCTTCTAGCGTCCTCTCCCGGCATGAACTGACTCGCCGACACCCGCACGCTCGCAGTACAACGACTGCGGCACTACCGACAGCCCGTCGTCCATGTGCGCCCGAGTCGCCTCGTCGGAAAGTCCGGGCGACCTGCTGACCGTCCTTTGCGTCCCTCCCTTTCCCTCTACCGCAGGTGCCAGACCGCTCACGTCAACAGCGTCACCGTGAGTCAATCCTCGTACGCTCGAGCGAGCGTTCGAGCCGCAAACGACGCCACTGACCCTCCTTCTCTCCCTCCTCCCCCGCCCTCTCGCTCTTCCTCGTTCCCCTCTCCCTCTCCTTCTTTCCTTCACCTCCTCGTCTCTGCGCAGGACTTCTGCCTATGGGCTCCTCCGACGCCGGGCGGGACCATCGGCGACACGGAGCAGATCGAGGTCGCCTACTGTACCGCCAGTGGACACGGTGCGCGCGTCATGCCGCAGGGCACGATCCGGTCGGCGCACTACCTTAAGACGCCGCACTACACGCAGGTGACGGGCACCGGTGACTTTACCAAGATCAACGTCCAGGGCGGCGACGCCGGTGGAGAGCTCGACCCGCACGGCGGTGCGTCCACGACCCTCTCCTCCTCGCCTCCCTTTCTCGCTTCCTCGGTCGTTCCAGGTCTCAGGTACTGACGCGCCTTCGTCCATCAGCCGACGGCCTCGGCAACCCGCATGGCGCTCTCGTGTTCAACAACGGCGTGCAGATTCACGAGTGGACGTCGTTCGTGCGTGTCCCTCCTTCCGTCTTGTCTTGCCATACGCCAAAGGCCTCGCGAGACTAACGCACATGCCTCTCCAGATCTCGGACCAGGAGTTCTGTACGTCTCGCCCTCTCTCGCCCTCTTTTCCCTCCCTCGCTTCTCCCTCGTCCACCCCCAACACTCGATCCTGCCTCGACTGTCCACCATCCGCCTCCTGTCACTCTACCTTCTCTTCGACGATCTTCTCCTCTACGACCTTCGTGTCGGCCGAGCTCTCGCCTCGCCGCCAGAGCGTTCCTCACTCACGAGACCCACTTTCGCCCTTTCCTCGTCGCAGGCTTCCGCATCTGCCACGACGCCGACGACGCGTGGCTGTGGTGCCAGCACATCTACGACATCCAGTGCGCCCCTCTTTCCCTGCCTGTCATTCTCGTGCCGCACCCCTTGCCCTAACGCTCGGACCCGTTCCTGCAGAGGATGCGCCTGGAACGAGCCCGGCAACTACAACGGCGGCTTCGACACGTGCGACGGCGACTCGACCGAGTAGTGCGTCACTCCCTTCCTCGTCCACGTCGAGCCAGTCACTGAAGCACATTGCCCGTTCCTGCAAACTCTTCTTTTCCCCCTCCTTCCTCGCCCCGCCGCCCTCCTCGCTCTCGTGCGCAGCCCTCCCGGCATCTACATGGTCAACGGGCAGCTCTCGACGTACCAGCAGAGCCAGGGCGCGGCACCCACCCCGCACGCGGCGGGCAAGTCGTCCAACTGCCAGGCCGTCGCGACCGTCGGCGGCGCCGCCGCTGCTGCTTCCCCTGCGTACGTCGCCTCGTTCTCTCTTCCTCTCCCATTGTCGTCCTCAGCGCCTGACACAGTGACTCGCTTTGCAGGACGAGCACCTCGGCCCCGGTCGCTAGCTCGTCGGCCATGCCCGCCTCGTCGACCGCGTCCTCCCTCGCCTCGTCGGCAAGCTCTGTCGTCTCGAGCGCCTCCTCCGACTCGTCGTCGTCGACGTGGACCACCTCGATGGTCTCGTCGTCGTCGGTCGTGTCGTCGTCGTCCGTCGTCTCGTCCGACTCGTCGTCGGCGAGCAGCAGCTCGCTCTCGTCGTCGAGCACGAGCTCGAGCGCGCCCGTCTCGACCGTCACGGTCACGTCGAGCACGTCCTCGGCATCGTCGTCTGCGTCGGGCACCGCGACCGTCGCTGGACTCGCGGCGAGCGGGACGTCGGGCGCAGGTCGCGTCGTTCTCGGAGCGGGAGCTTCCCTCTTCGCGGTCGCGGGCGCGATGGCTCTCTTTGCCTAGATCCCTCGTTTCGGAAGCCGCGATGTCTCTATAGATACCCCCTCGCCGTCTCTCCCTCTGTCTTTCCGTTGTCCTCCCCCTCCCTGGTTGTCTCCCCTCTCGCCCCGACTGGTCGTCGGCGGCCTATTTCCCTATCTCGTCACGCTCGTTACCCTACACTCGCTCTGTCACGCTCTCGCAGCCTGCAAAGACACTATCTCTCTCGTCTCTCTCTCTCTTTCTCTCTCGATGAGAGGACGCGCGAGAGGGAGAGGCTCGAGCGCGCGACAGTCTGAATCACAACAACGCCTCGACGACGACGACGACGACGACGACGATGGCGACAGGCCCGCACGCTCACGCCCTCCAGTACTGCGCTACGGAATGAATGCGGTCCAGGACGCTGGCAAAGTAGCTCGTGTCGTTGAGGAGCGCCTCGAACTCGTGGATCGCCTCGTCCTCGCTCAGGGCGAGGAGGAACTTGTCCTGGACCTGCGGCGGCGACGCGAGAGCGAGAGTCAGGACTCGGTGCCGCACTACAGGCGAGGAGAGAGTCGGAGAAGAAGCGAGGGCGCACCTTCATGACGGCCTTGTCGGGCTCGACCCGGATGTCGGGCACGTCGGCCTCGACCATGAGCGCGACGAGGTTGATCAAGAGGTTGGCGTTCTTGCGCAAGGTCGTGAAGCCCGTGAAGCACAGGCTCTTGAAGCGGGCGTAGTGCGGGCTGT
This sequence comes from Rhodotorula graminis WP1, assembly GCF_001329695.1. Classification (NCBI taxonomy): domain Eukaryota; kingdom Fungi; phylum Basidiomycota; class Microbotryomycetes; order Sporidiobolales; family Sporidiobolaceae; genus Rhodotorula; species Rhodotorula graminis. The sequence goes on from NW_017264935.1 coordinate 1,234,559, forward strand.
GGATGCCGCCGAGCGCGTCGACCATCTCCTTGCACACCTTGACGGCCGGCGGGAACGGCTTGGGGTCGCGACCGAGGATGTAGCCAAAGTCGACTGTGCACACATGATCGTCAGGCGAGACTCGTATTGCAGAGAAGAGAGAGAGAGAGGGACGCACCGTGGAAGAAGTGGCCGTCGGGCGAGAGAAGGAGGTTGTCGAGGTGCCGGTCGCCGACGCCGAGCAAGTACGTGACGACGCAGTAGCCGGCTGCGTGTACAAGAGGGCTCGAGTCGGTTCGACATCCTCGGAAGGAGAGACAGGCCCCGACTTGGCGGCCCGGGAGAGAGGGCGAAAGAGAAAACGAGGACGCACCGCAGCTGCGGATGTACGTGTCGAACACCTCGGGCTTGACGCCGTACGTACCGACACTGCCCGGGTCGGCGTTGTGCTCCCTCAGGTACCCGAGGAGGCCCTGGGCGCCAAACTCGTTCGTGATGTCCTGGAGCGTGCGGCTCGGGACGAACTGGACCATGCCGTCGACGGCGCCGGTCGCGAGGACGCGGTACGGCGTCAACTTGAGGTCGAGGTTCTCCTTGCGCAGAAGGCGGTCCATGAGGGTGAAGAGCTGGATCACGAGCTGGTCCTGCCGCAGGTCGTCGCCGTTCTTGAAGATGACGGGGAACGGGTCCGTGTCGCCGGTCGCCGACGTGAGGAGCTGCAGCCGCAGCGGGAACAGGTTCGACTTGAAGACGCTCGACGCGTCAGCGTCGATGCCCGTGATGGCGATGCGGGCGTCGAGTGGGAGCGGGATCGGCGGCGAGAAGGTGCTCAACCCGGACGACGACGAGGCGAGGGCAGCGCGCAGCTTGTCGATCTTCTTGGGTCGAGCGTCCTTGGACAGGCGTAGTGACGAGGCGAGCTGGGTGATGCGGGCGATGAACTCGCTCTGTCGCCGCAGCGCGTCGAGCTGGTCCGGCTCGCCTGGACGATGGAGCTGCAGAAGTACGGACTGGTCAATCACGTGTACGCGCTCATCGGTCACGAGACGGCGAGAATATAGAGTGAGAGAGCGTGGGCGTACCTCCTTGATGCGCCGCTCGAATTTGCGCGCCACCTCGTCAAAGAGCCGCCCTCGCCCCTTGTCCTCGCGCTCGACCTGGATGTACCAGTAGAACGTGTTGCCGAGGACCGGGTTCCTCGCACTGCGCTCGACGAGGAAGTCTTCGAGCGTCGGGACGTCGACTGGTGCCGCGCTCGAGCCTGCGACGGCGGCGGCGGCGGAGCTGGGCGAGGCGGTGCTGCGGGTCGAGTGGCGGACGTGCGAGTAACGGAGAGAGGCACTGGGCGAGATGGACGAGGCCGAGGGAGACGAAGGAGGAGGTGCGGGCTCGAACTTGAGCGCCTGGACGAGTTGAAGGAGGTAGAGCATGAGCTCCTGTCGGCGGCGTGCAAGCGAGTCAGTCCTGCATTGCGCCCGAGTCCGCTCAAGACGAAAGGGGCACGTCGGACGCACCTCATCATCTGCTCGCTCGAGCTGCTTGACGGCGTAGGCGCGCACCCTCCTGTCGCGGAACCCCTCGGCCGGCCCGAGGAGCTCGAGCGCGTCGTCCATCTCGACCTCGTTCCACATGGGCAACAGCGTCTCGACGGCCTGGGTCGCCTCGCCCGAGTCGGACCACACGACGCTCTTGAGGAACTTGGTGAGGGCGCGCTTGTCGCGCGTCAGGTAGAACCGGAACTTCCACACAAGGTCGCGCTGCGGCGTCGTCAATTCTTGCGTCGGCGGGTACCGCAGGATCTCCTGCAGGCGTACGAGACATTTAGGGCGCCGTTACGAGTGAGGAGGGCGTGTACGACGGCGAGGGGACGCACGTTGAGCTCGTCGCGGATCTTGGCGTTGGGCTTGAGCTCGCGGTCGAGCGGGCCGTTGCGATGGTCGCGCACGAGGCGACGATGCTTGGCCTCGACAGGGTTTTTGCGGACGATCTCGGGGTCGATGATGGTGAACAAGGTCGGCTCGGACGACGAGGCGGCTTGGGCCGAGGTCGAGGGCACGCTGCTCGCGACCGATGCGGCCGGGCCGAGGGCGGACGACAGGTTGAGCGACGACAGGACAGGCAGCGGGTACTCCTGCAAGGGCACGTTCAGGTCGGTCACAGGTCGAGGCGCAGGAAGGAGAGGGTCTCGTGACGCACGGGCTCGCTGAAGACGACGGGAAAGTCGAATCGCGGCAGGTCGAGGTACAGGAACAGGTTGTCGGACTTTTCCGACTCGGCCTGCGGAAAGTGATGTCGTCGGGTCGGACGAAGGACGTCAATAAGGGCCACGAGAGACGAGGAGGAGGAAAAGGGAGAGAGGGCTGTGAGAGAGGGCGCACCTTGTGAATCTTCTCGATCTGGCGGAACGCGAGCTTGTCGAGCCAGTCGAGGCGGGCAATGTCGCCGCGCTCGTGTTTGCGGACGAGCTTCTCGAGGCGGCCCATCTCGTCGCGCAGGCCGACCTTGCTCGGCGTGTCCGACTCGACGCGGCCGTCGGCCTCGACGCCCTTCCACAGGTACAGGCGCTGCTTGCCCTTCTTGAGGGTGGCTTTGTTGCCGAACAAGCGCAGGGTCGAGCCGCCGACGACGGCGAGCTGGCGCGGGCCGGCAATGTCGAAGACGGTGACGGCGAGCTGGGCAGAGGCGGGCAGGTCGCGGTACTTGACGGGGAGCGTGACGTGCTCGTTCCAGTCGACCTGCTCGCGCGACTTGAAGTGCTTGTGGGCCGTCTGGACTGGGGGCACGAGGCGGTTGTTGTCGGCCCAGAGCTCGAGGCGGACATAGAGGTCGGACGGGGTGGCCTGCTGGAAGCCGTGGTGCTTGAGCGAGGGCTGGTCGAGGAGGTCGACGAGGGGTCGCTGGGGCAAGTGACCCTGGAACGAGGCGATGCGGACCGTGACGAGGCGGTCGAGGTCGGAGTGTCGGACGAACGAGAGCTGCGTCTCGAACGACGACGACAACGGGTGCGCGAGCGAGTCCATGGCCGGGATCGTGTGCCGAGACGCTGTGAGGCTGTGTCGAGCGAGTGTGACCTGGCCCACAGGGGGTGGGCAGAGCGTGGTCGAGCGAAAGAGGGTCGAGGAGGAGGAGGACCCGAGGTGGGGAGCCCGGCTCTCCTCCTCCTCCACCACGGCAGCCTGCAGCTGAGCCACCTTGCTAGCCAGCGCATGCCCCCGAAGAAGCACCTCGACGCACCCGTCTCGAGCGCGTCCTTCCTCGACCTCAAGGCCCAGCTCAGGTCCGTCTCCTCATCTCTTTCGAGCTCTCGTGCCCCCTCACTCACCTCTGGCCCCACGCAGCAAGCACGAGGACGACCTCAGCAAGTCTCGCGAGCGCGGCCAGCCCTCGACCATCACCGGCGGCGTCTCGCGCGGCACCAACAAGAAGCTCCCCGCTTGGGCTCGCCAGAACAAGGGCCTCGCGCAGCGCCAGGCTCGCGACCAGGTCGTCTACGAGGACGACCCGACCACCGGCCGCAAGGACCCGCAGCAGGTCAAGCAGCACCTCGAGAAAAAGGCCGCCATCTATGACAAGATCCGGTGCGCCTCGCCTCTCTCTCTCTCTCCCTCCCTCCCTCCTCGTTTCTCTGCACACCGCACTCACGTTCGTTCCCTGCCGACAGCAAGGGCAAGACGGGCGGCCTGACCGAGGCGCAGATCGACGCCCTCCTCGTCGACTTTGACCAGCGAGCGCGCTCCGGTTCGCCCTCGGGCTCGTCCTCCTCGACCGCCGACTCGGACGACGCAGACGACGCAGTGCGTCCCCTCGTTTCTCTCCCTGCACCCAGAGATACACCTGTCTGACCGCTCGACGCACCCGCAGCCTGTCGCACCGCTCACGCACACGCAAGACCCGCTCGTCGAGTTCACCGACGAGTTCGGCCGCACGCGCCTCATCCCGCGCTCCGAGGTGCCGCGCGGTGCGCCCTTTCGCGACCCGAACGCGCCCGAGGGCGTCAGCCACGACATGGCGCACGCCCCCGTCCAGTACGTCGCGAGGGTCGACGACCGCGTCCCCAAGATGGGCAAGGAGCCGGCACCAGGCGAGGGTCCCGACCCGTGCGTGCTCTCTCTCTCTCTCTGCAGTTCTGGGCAACGACTGACTCTCTCGGTGCACCCGTCATGCAGCTCGAACGTCTATTACGGCGACCAGACGTCGTTCCCGGTGTACGAGCCCGACCCGGCCATCCTCGCGCAGCGCGCCGCCACCCTCGCCGCCGCCGCCGCCGCGCCCCTCGTCGACCACTACTCGGCGACGGGCGAGAACCGGACGCGCGGCGCCGGGTTCTACGCCTTCAGCACCGACGAGCAGGAGCGCCGGCGCGAGATGGACGAGCTCGAGAGGGCGAGGGCCGAGACGGAGAGGAAGAGGCGCGAGCGCGAGGTCGAGGGGGACAGGGTCAAGCGCGAGAGGGAGCGCGAGAGGGACGAGAGGAAGAGGCGGATCGAGGACAAGAGGAGGGAGGTCGAGGAGCGGCGCGCGGCCAAGAGGGCGAAGGCGGCTTGAGGGGGGAGGTGGGTTGTAGCGCCGTGCCCTCGTTGTTGTACCAGCGCGTTTCTCGTCCACCCTCGCGCACCGCTCGCTCAGCCGCCGCTCACGGGCGGGATCGGGCACACGACCTCGCCGCCCTTGAGAGCGACGCCCTCATCGTCGTCGTCGACCATCTCCTCGTCGACGCTCCACGCACACCGCTCGAGCACGCGCGCAAAGTCGTCGTTGCCGCGATGCACCTCGTCGACGAGGTAGTGGCGCAGGCTCGACAGCGGCAAGGGCGAGGGCGAGTCGGGGAGGCGCACGACTTGCGAGGCCGGCTCGGAGGGGAGCGAGGTGCGGACGGCGGCAAAGTAGAGGAGCGTGATCTGTGGGACGGCACGGGTCAGTTCGGATCTTGGCTGGACCGAGAGAACGAGAGCGACGGACCTCTGGCATGAGGCGTGGTGGGTGCGAGAGAGAGCGGTTGAAGGTCGACCAGGAGGGGAAGTGGGGAACGCAGCTGCTCGTCTCGAACGTAGACGGCCGCAAAGCTGCTCGTGTAGAGCTCTCTAGCATCGAGTCGCGCTGCGGTACCGGCCGAGAAAGACTCGCCTGCGCTCTCCCTGTCCTCGACCACCTCCTCCTCTTCCTCGACCGGCTCGGCGAGCGGGTATCCACAGCGATGCAATACACCAAACGTCCGCCAATCTATGTCACGTCCACCTCCTGTCGCGAGTGACCGAGACCCGCTCAGATGAACTTGTGCTTCTCGAGGTAGTCGACGATGATCTGGACGCCCGTCTCGATGTCGACCTCGGCCGTCTTGATGTGCAGCTCGGGCGACTCGGGCGCCTCGTACGGCGCAGAGACACCGGTGAACTCTGCAGGCGAGAGGCGCGAATGTCAGTGACCCTCTGACAAGCGCAGAGCGCTGCCGACGACGTCGCCAACGCCGACGGACGAGCGCGACAGAGCGAGGGAAACACTGCGACGCACCCTTGATGACACCGGCACGGGCCTTGGCGTACAGGCCCTTGGGGTCGCGCTTCTCGACCTCGGCGAGCGGCGCGTCGACAAACACCTCGAGGAACGGGATCTTGCTCTCGTCGTGGATCTTGCGCGCAAGGGCGCGGTCGGCCAGGTACGGCGAGATGAAAGCCGTCAGGGTCGTCGTGCACGACGAGGCGACGAGCTTGGCGACCTGCGTGAGGGGCGAGAGGTACGGTCAGGACATGACCCGCAGGTTCGAGAGAGCGGCAGGCCGCATGGCCGGGCGCTCTCTCGACGAACGAGGTCGAGGACGGCCGACGCACCTCGCCGACACGACGGATGTTCTCCTCGCGGTCCTTGGGCGAGAAGCCGAGGTCCTTGTTGAGGCCGAAGCGGACGTTGTCGCCGTCGAGGCGGAAGGCGCGCTTGCCCTTCTGGAGGAGCTCGAGCTCGAGCGCGCACGCCAGGGTCGACTTGCCTGAGGCTGCAGGAGAGTACAGGCGTCAGTCCCTGTCGCCGAGAAACCCGCATGTCGCGCAGCTTGACGAGCCAAGGCTGGCGCACGAGATGAGGACGAGGGAGAGGGACGCACCCGAGAGGCCGGTGAACCAGATGGTGACGCCCTTCTGGCCGACGAGCTCCTCGCGCTGCGTCTGCGTGACGCCCTCGTGCCAGACGATGTTCTTCGAGACGGGCTCCGAGGTCGAGTTGGGTGCGGCCGACATGCTGAGGATGAGGGAGGGGAGGACGAGCTGCGCAGGGGGAACAAGAGGGTGTCAGTGCGCGCTTGAGGACTGAAGGAGTGCGTGGGCGTGTATCGGGCTGCTGCTCGCGCTCGCTGGAAGAGTGCCGGGCGCGGGAGAGATGGGGAAGCGCTCGAGGTGGAGAGGCAAAGGGGGCACGGCGGCTGGCGCAGCGGTCGCGGCACCTGGTGCGACAGGCGAGCCGAGTAAGTGCGAGCTGCGTCGAACTCACTGAGAGGTGGTGTGGAGGAGGGAGAAGGAGAGCGAGGTGGAGAGTCGAAGCACGACACCGGCGAAATGTCAAAGTCGCACGGTGCTCAGCTGCATCTACTACCAGGCCCGTGAGCTACTCTAGAGCACCATGATCCCCCTCGCCCATTTCTGCGAGAGCGAGAGAGCGAGCCCGCCTTTCTCATCGCTGCGGCCACTCTCCTCACGACCATCCTCTCTCCACACCGCTCGAGATGGCTAGCGAAGCTCTCAAGCAGGCCATGGCCGATCTCGCCGCATCTGGAGACGCGCCAGAGCTCGGCGCACCTCTTCCTCCCTCCCGCCTCGGCACGCAGGACCACTGGAACTCGGTACGCCCTCGCTCTCTCCCCTCTCGACTAGCTCCCCTGATCGGTCGCTGAGTACATCTATCACGCGTACGCAGGTCTATGAGCGCGAGGTCAAGATGTTCAACGAGATCGGGGACGAGGGCGAGGTCTGGTCCGTCTCCTCTCCCTCTTCCTCCCTCTCCTCCTGTCGCAGCTGACCTTCGTTGGCGGCACCATCCCTGCAGGTTCGGCGAGGACTCGGCGCAGGACATGGTCGAGTGGGCAGAAGAGCACTTCCCTCATCTCGACGGCCGCATCCTCGACCGTGCGTCCGACTCGTTCTCTCCTCTTCGCCGTCGCGCAGATCTGACGCCTCCTCTTTCACAGTCGGCACCGGCAACGGACAGCTCCTCTTTGCCTTCTCGGCGGCCGGCTACACCTCCCTCACCGGCGTCGACTACTCGCCCCTCTCGATCCAGCTCGCCGAGTCGGTCCTCGCCGCACGACTCGCCTCGGACGAGCACACTGTCTCGTCGCCGCCACCATCTTTCTTCACCGCCGACATTCTCGACGTTGCGCTCGGCGAGACGGTCCCGCACGTCACCGACTCGGAGGAGAAGTGGGACTTGGTGACCGACAAGGGGACGTACGACGCCGTGTGCCTCAGCGACGAGGTGCGGCAAGGGCGCAACCTGCGCGAGCTGTACGTCGAGAGCGTGTCGAAGCTGCTGCAGCCGGGAGGCCTGTTCCTCATCACGTCGTGTGCGTCTTTGCCCTTCCTCCTTCCCGTCGCTCGGTCGACGAGCGAGCTGACTCTGCCCCGCCGCCCGCAGGCAATTGGACCCAGGCCGAGCTCGAGAAGGCGTTCGTTACCCCGGCATCAGGTGCGTCTCTCTTTCGCTCCTTCTCTCGCGCCCCGCACGAGCTTGAACCTCCTCTCGCGACAACAGGTCTCAGCGTCCACTCGCACGTGCCGCGAGCGAGCTTCCAGTTCGGCGGCAGTACAGGGTCGAGCATCACGACGGTGGCGTTCGAGAAGCAGTAGCCGCATGAGCAATAGACGTGTCCATCTTTGGGCTCGCGCCGTGCTCGAGAGCGCTGAAGAGGCTGGCCTTTTCTCTCTCGTGCTGTTGGCTCTCAGGTCTCGCAAGGGCTCGCTCGAAAGATGGACAACGACACGATGCACGACGACTGTCCAGCTGCGCTACTCGTCTGCCCCGCCGAGCCCAGGCTCGCTCTTGACCCGCTTGAGCTGCGGCTCCCCCTCGCCCTGCTGCTGTTGCGCGCCCGCCCCCTCCTCATGCTTGACCCCTCCCTGCTCGCTCGCACCTTCCTCCTCGTTCGGCGCAGGCCGCTTGCGCGAGGCGGCCGCCGCCGCCGCCGCCGCCGCAGTCGAGGCGGGCGTCGACTCGCGCGAGGGGAGCGCGCGCGTGCCCGTCCCGGTCGTCGATGCGGCGGCGGCGCGTTGCTGCTGCGCCTGGGTCGCCTCGGCGTGGCAGGTCGCGTGATACAGCTGCGCGAGGGACGATTGAGGGGGGAAAGGGGGCGAGGAAAGAGGGTCAGTGCGTGCTTGCGGGCAAACAGGCTTCGAGACGACGGGCGAGAGACAGGACGCACCGTGCCGTCAACGACGACCGCGTTCCACCACACCCACTCCTCTTCGTCGTCGCTCCACTCGCTCTTGAGCTTGTCCTGGCACACCGGGCACGGCTTGTCGCCGAGCCCGCCGTCCTCGGACGTCGCCGACGCCGGCGGCACGGGCACCTTGAGCTTGCGCAGCGCGGCGCGGTCGATCGTCGGTGCGCCTCCTGCGGCGGACGACGACGAGACGTTGCCCGTCGAGGGCTGGCCCGAGGTCGAGAAGCCGGCCGAGGGAGCGACCTCGCCCGTCGTCTCGTCCGACGCGTACCATGCCTGCGGGCGCTCGTCCTCGTCGGTCAGGTCGGAGCGTCGGGATGCGAGAGAGAGAGAGAGAGAGAGAGAGAGACGCACCTCCTCGCCCGTGAACCAACCCCTGCCCGCCGTCCTGCCCGCCGCCTCGCGCACGCGCCGCTTGTGCTTGAAGTGCCAGTCGAGGTGCTGGTCCATCTTCTTCTTGCCCGACGCCGACGCGAAGAAGCGCAGGCCGCACTGGGCGCACGGGAGCGCGAGCGCGAGGTACAGGAGCGACGGGGTTTGAGGGCGAGGTCTGCGGCGCGAGGCGAGGGGGAAAGGGTCAGTCGAGGCGTTGACGGACACGGCCGTCGACGACAACGTGAGAAGAGACAGAGAGACTGAGGACGCACACTGCGACCTCGGCGTTCGTGAGCCCGACGTTGAGCCTCAGGATCTCGTCCTCCCACCCACGCGCCATCTCGTCCTTGTCCGGCCCCTGCCCGAGCGGCTGCGGCTTGTCCTCCTCGGCCTTGACCTGCCCAGCACCGTGCCCATGCCCTTGCGCGAACGCGTCCTCGAGCTTGACGGCCGGCGCCGCCGCTGCTGCCGCCGAGGGAGGTCCGGGCGACGCGGCGGGCGCAAACAGGTTGGCGAGCGCGCCCGACGCGCTCAGCTGCGACAGGAGGCCGAGGTCGATGCCGCCGACGAGGCTTGACGGTGCGGGCGTCGACTCGGCGGCGGGAGCTGGTGCGGGCGAGGGCGAGTGCCCGTGCGCGAACGAGGGCGCCGTCGGCGCGAGGAGCTGCGGCGTGAGGCTCGCGGCGGCGGGCTCGGCGACGGCGACGGCGGCGACAGGTGCTGGTGGTGCGGGTGACGGCGACGGGATCGGCGCAGGAGCGGGCGTGAGCGCCTTGAGCTGGGCGCGGATCTGGTTGACCTGCTCGGTCGTCAACTGGGTGTTGAGGATGAGGCTCTCGAGCTTCTTGAGGGCGACGATCTGGCTCTGGTTGTTGGCCTCGGCGGTCGGGTCGGACGCCGGCGGCGCCTCGGTGCGCAGGGCGAGGAGCCGGCGCACGTCGTACAGGACGCCCGAGCGCTCGGTCGACGTGGCCGTGTGCGACACCTGCTGGACCTGCGACGAGAGGGCGAGACGCGAGGGTCAGTTCCGGTCGTGCGTGTGCAGGACGACCCTGAGGGAGAGAAGGGGGACGCACGCCCGCGTTGTACATGTCGGCGTCCTTGACGGCCTTGCCGCCGATGCCGTCGCCCCTGCCCCTCGCGCCAAACAGGGCGCCCTCGATGCCCCTCTGCACCTTGCCGCCCTCCCTCGGCTCGTCGTGCGCGCGGAACAGCTCGCCGCCGTCGGCGCCGCCCGTCTTCCACGTGCCGAGGAGCTCCTCGAGCTTTGTGCGGGTCGCGGCGTCGGCGGCGTGGTACGCCTGGAGGAAGGCGCGCTCGAGGAAGCGGCCAAAGAGGGCGAGGTACGGCGGGCCGATGTTCTTCGAGATCGAGTCGAGGAGGTAGAAGGTCGGGAGGACGTGTTGCGGCGGGCACTGTGACCGAGGGGGAAAGGGCGACGGAAGAGGACCAAGGGTCAGTCGGGACATTGCTCTCGAGAGAAAGGGAAAGGTGCTCGGCGCGGGCAACGGCTCGCTCGCGCAACTCGTCCTTGCCCTCGCGGCTGGCTTTCCCTCGCTCGCTCGATCGAGAGTCGCGAGGACAGGCGCATAGAAGCAGCGCAGGCAGAGCAAGCATCGAGACGACGACGAGGCGCGGCGCGAGAGAGACAAAGAGAGAGAGAGAGGGACGAGTCGCCGAGTGCGACCGGAAGGACGAGAACGGGGCCCGAACGCGCTCGCGTGCCGAGTCTCCTGGATCCGTGGTTTCACCGCCACTGCGCCGCCACCCTTCCTCTCGACTGCCCCATGCCGCCGTCCAGTACTCGTCGCCGCACGACCTCGAGAGGGAGAGGGAAGAGGGGACTCACGGAACGAAGGTGCTCGTCGAGGCACTGGGCGACGACGCCGCTCATGCGCAACAGGTGCTCGTGGGCAAAGAGGGTCAAGGCGGTGATGATGGGTTTCGAGTTGAAGGTGAGGCCCTGGAGCTGCTGCGAGAAGAAGCGGCGGAACGAGTTGGGGTCGACGCCGACGTCGGGTGGGGGCCGCAGCTCGCCCTCGCGGAGCGGCGGGGGTTGCTGGTGCTGTGGCGGGGGCGGGGACGCGACGGGTGGAGGTGCGGGCGAGTGGGACGGCTGGTGGTGGTGGTAGGCGTAGTAGTGGGGAGGCGGAGGAGCGGGTTGAGGAGGCGGTGGGGCCTGGGCGTAGCCGGCGTAGGCTGCGTAGTCGTAGCGGCCGTAGGCGTGAGGCTGCTGGGGCGGGTAGGGCTGCTGCTGGGGCGGCGGCGGGGCCTGGTAGCCATAGTAGGCGGGCTGTGGTGCTGGAGGATGAGGAGGGGGGGGAGCGTAGCCACCGTAGGCGGCGGCGTAGGGGTCTTGCGGCGGCGGGTACCACGACATGTGGTGAGAGTGAGCCTCGCTGGACTGGGGCAGATGCGCCACGAGGGAGAGGGAGGACGGAGGGAGGGAGGGCGAGCCTCGCCTTCGTCGTCGTCGTCGTCCGCGGAGGCGAGCGCGCCTCCTCCTCCTCTCCGACTCGTCGCCCGCTTCTTCTGCCGACGTAAGCTCTTGCTCCACCACTCTCGCAAGGTGCACACTCGCCACCCGTACCCCGTCACGCCCCCCCTCGCCCCTCGCCGCCCGTCAAACCACCCCTCGCCTCGCACCCTCCAATTTTCGACAGGTCGCCCACCACCGCCAGCACTCGCTCCGCCGGTCCAACCTGCGCTCAGAGCGTCTACGCCGACCATGCGGCCAGAACGGGACCAGCGGCGGGCTTGGCGCGGGCGGCATGCGGGCGGGCGAGCGGCGCGTCTCGGCAGCTGGGACCAGGCTCGCGCTCGCAGCGGGCTCGACGCCGCCAACACGGCCACCGCAGCACAGCCAGGTCCCGCTCAGTGCAGCCAGTCGTCGCATCGAGCCTTGCACCCGCCGCACGGCCCAACAGCAGCCGGTCCACCCGTCGCCTGAACGAGCGCTGACCTCTCGCCTCCCTCCCACTCCTCCCTCGTCGCCCACCTCGACCTCGACCTCGCACTCGTACCGCCTACCTGCACTGCGCATCCGCCTGCGACGCACCCACAGCATGCTCCAGATTTACAAGGAAGAGGAGCTCGTTGTCCCGTGCGTCCTCGCTTCTCCCCCTTCTCCCCTCGCCTCGATCTCCTCGACCCTGCGACTGACTCGCTCTATCCACGTCCTGCAGGGAGGGCGTCACGGTTGCCGTCAAGGCCCGTGTCATCACCGTCACCGGCCCGCGTGGCACGCTCCAGAAGGTGCGCCCCCTGGCTCCCCCTCTCTCTCTCGGAGCGAGTGCTCACCGTGCTCGCCGCCTCTCTCCTCTCGCCCCTCCCGCCGCGCCCTGCCTTCGCCTCACGATCACCGCCCTGCTCCCCCTCCTACGCCATCCCGTCGACACCGCGTTGCCCTGCCGCCCGCCCTCGGTCCGCCCCCACCTCGCCTCGCTCCGACCACCTCGACCTGCGGCACCCGTTCTCGCCTCAACAGAACGCGCAGCACGTCGCCATGTCGATCCGCGTCATCGAGCAGAAGGTTGGCCCGGCCAAGGTCAAGCTCGTCGTGTGGCACGGCGCGCGCAAGCACGTTGCGTGCCTGCGCACGATCCGGTCCCAGATCGAGAACATGATCACGGGCGTCACGTACGGCTTTGCGTACAAGATGCGCCTCGTGTACGCGCATTTCCCCATCAACGTCATCATCGCCGACGACAAGAAGAGCGTCGAGATCCGGTCCGTCCTCCCCTCTCTCTCTCCCTTTCGTACCCCTCGAGAAGGCTCGCCTGACTTGGCCCCGCCGCCCCACAGCAACTTCCTCGGCGAGAAGCGCGTCCGCAACGTCGAGCTCCTCGAGGGTGTCACCATCTCCGAGTCCAAGGCGCAGAAGGACGAGATCGTCCTCGAGGGCAACGACGTCGACATGGTCTCGCAGTCGGCCGCGTCGATCCACGGCTGCACCCTCGTCCGCAACAAGGACATCCGCAAGTTCCTTGACGGAATCTACGTGAGCGAGAAGGGCAACGTCGTCGAGAAGGAGGCGTAAAGCGTGTTGCGCGACACCCTTTTGGTTGTGCAACGACGGCGCGTCGGGATCCTCTTCCTCCTTCTTGCGCCTGTGCCGCACCTCTCTGTCGAGACGAGGGGCGCCGAGAGAGACGAGAGAGCCTCGGACAGCGTGCTTGGCGACGCAGACGGCCGAGAAGCGGTCCGGGGGGAAGAGCCTCGAGGACCCAAGCTCTCTGGCGGCAGCGCTGTCCCGCAGAACCTTGCCACGCGTCTCTCAGACGTTCGCCAACGTCTCTGGCACCGTGTGTGCGAGCGCCGGGACGCTCAATCGAGAGCGCGAGGCGAGGAAAGCGCGACTCGCGACTTGGGAAGGCTGCGCCCTCGGGGCCCGTGCGCATGCTCACGCGTCTGGTGCTGCTCAAGCGACGCTCGGTGGCCTGTCGATGTAGCTCTCGGCGGCTCTGCTGGCCTGTCGCTGAGAGACGACGCCACACAGAAGCTCGAGCGACGTCTCGAGCAGAAGTAGCTGCTGCAGCGGCTTCAGCGACGGCCGTGCGCACTGTACTGTAGCGCTCTCGCCCTTCTAGCGCTCGCGACGACGCGCTCGAGGCGAGGCACAAGAGAAAGAAGGCTTCGAACAGGGAGCGAGAGCGCGAGCGACGGCCGTCGCTCCAAAACGAGCAGTCAAGTCGGCGCACGGCCGCCGAGGTTGCCCGGCGCACGCGCGACGAGAAGGATCGACCCGACGAGCAGACGGTCGAGTAGCCAAGCGAGCGAGCGCAGGCGCGCAGAAGGGGAACGACGGCTTGCTCTCTCTCCAGAGGCGGATCGACTGCAGACGACGCGTTCCTTGCACAGCCTATGGACACTCTTCTACGACGCTCGCTCGTCGAGCTCTACTTGTCCTCGAGCGCGCCGTCGGTGCCCCACTTGCTCTTGCTTTCGTCGATCTGGCGCTTGAAGTCGGCGATGACCTCGGCGGGCTTGTCGGCGCCAAACAGGGCCGTGCCGGCGACGATGACGTTCGAGCCTGCAGGGTTGAGCGGCGAGGACCGTCAGGACGGGTGCGCCTTAATCGGGGCAAGTGAGGCCTCGCCCTGAGGGCGGGCTCGAGGAGGAGGAAGAAGGAAGGAAGGACCGGCGAGACGCACCGGCGCGCGCGCAGCAGCCGACCGTGCCCGGGCCGACACCACCGTCGACCTGGATGTCCTTGGTCGGGAACCGGGTGCGCAGCTCTGCGACCTTGGGCACGCACGACTGCATGAACTTTTGACCGCCGGCGCCTGCGGACGCGGGACGACAGTCAGTCTCGGGAGGGGCGAGGACGAGGGAACTATAGAGAGCGAGAGACGGCGAGGGGACGGACCGGGGACGACGGTCATGACGAGGAGCATGTCGACGCTCTCGCCGAGCTTGTCCGAGATGGCGCTCGAGGGCGTGTCGGGCGAGATGGCGACGGCGGCGCGCATCCCGGTCGAGTGGATGAGCTCGACGAGCTCGTGCGCCGATTCTGCGTGGGCGCTTTGCGGGTCAGGGCGGGCGCGCTCGAGGGAGAGGACGAGGAGGGACGGACCAGGGTGCGAGAGGGCCTCGATGTGGAACGTGTACGACTTGCCGCCGGCCTCTGCGACAGGCTTGACCCACTGCGGTGCGATGTGAGGGCAGGGTGAGCGTGCGGTCGAGCGGGACTGTGGGCGAAACGAGGGGCGCACCTTTGCCGGGTCGGCGACCATCATGTGACAGTCCATGAAGACGTTGTCGACCGTCTTGTTGACGCTCGCGAGGACGGGTGCGCCCATGGTGATGTTGGGGACAAAGTGGCCGTCCATGACGTCTGCAGGGAGGAGCGAGGGAGAGGTGAGTGGGGCAGGAGGACGAGAGAGGGGAGAGGGAGAGGAGAGAGCTGACCCATGTGGACCCACTGTGCGCCGCAGTGCATCATACGCTTGATCTCGTTCCCGAGGTCGGCAAAGTTGCTGGCAAGGACCGAGGGCGAGACGATGGCGTGGGGAGACGAGGCCATGGTGGAGAGGGGAGGAGAGTGGTGGGAGCTGGACGAGGCGACGGGCGGGTTGGGCGGCGAGGCTTGGAGCAGTGCTTGAGCGAGACTGAACTAGAGCAAGCAAGCACAGTGGGTGAGTGCGAAGAGAGACGCCTCGTCGTCGTCGTCGTTGTCGTCCTGCTGGCCGTCTGGCTCTCGTCCTCCCCCCACACCCACACTCGAGCCATGGTGCGCACCAGGACTCTCTCGCACTGCAACAGGAACCCAGTTGACCTTGAACCCGCACCCCAACGCAGTCCGCCGACGAAGGTGAGCCCTCTCGCTCCTCGCTCCCTCCACGCTCCTCTCACCCAACACACGCCCCTCGCCCTCGCCCCTCACCCGTCCCTGACCACTCCCACACTCGCAGCCAAGGAAGCCTTTGCCCTGTTCGACAAGCGCGGCGCAGGCGCCATCCCCCAGGACTCCCTCGGCGACGTCCTCCGCGCCCTCGGCCAGAACCCGACCCAGAAGGACGTCCACGACCTCGCTGCCCGCTGCCAGGGCGACATCGACTACAACACCTTCCTCGACATCCTCAACCGCCCCGGCGGATTTGACCCGGCCGGCACCGAGGGTCCGTCCCCTCCCTCTCCCCTCTCGCGCTCCCTCGACGCGCCCACTCACTCGCCTCGACGCCGCAGACGAGTTCATCCGCGGCTTCCAGGTGTTTGACAAGGAGGGCAACGGCTACATCGGCCAGGGCGAGCTCAAGTACGTCCTGACGAGCCTCGGCGAGAAGCTGTCGAACGACGAGGTCGACGACCTCCTCAAGGGCGTCCAGGTCACGGCGTACGTCCCCCCCCCCCCCTCTCTCTCTCTCTCTTGCCCCGAGCCCGACTCGAACTGACTCGTCCCCACCACAGCGAGGGCAACATCAACTATGTCTCGTTCGTCAAGCAGATCCTGAACCAGGTGCGCCCCCCTTCTGCCCTCTCTCCCTCTCGCCCTTCTCTCGCTCACCAAGTCTGCCACACAGTGATTGGCTCGATCTCTCTTCCACCTCGACACTCTTTCGTCTTTCCCTCGCTGCTGCGCGCCACTTCATACCACGGACGTTCGACTACCCCCCTTTTCCTCCCTCCCTCCCTTCCTCTCAACCCTCGTCCCCTGCGCCCCGCGCCCTGTTGATCCCGACGTACTCATCACGCGCCCTCACGATCCATCCTTCGCAATACGATCGAGTCCTGCCTCGAGGTCGTGCCGACGCGAGCGAGAGAGCGAGAGCGAGCAACTGCGGCGAGGGAAGCTCTCTTTCTGCGCCTCTCGGATCTCTGGCGCACGCGAACCGCTCTGTCGAACCGAGCCTTGTAAAACGATGCAGGACCGGCAAGTACTGCTCCGCCGCGGCTCGCAGAGACGACCTGCCCACTGCCGTGCTCCTCCTCCTTCTCCTCGACGCTCCTCGTTCTGCGTCTCGTCCCGGCAATTCTCCTCTCGTCCAGCAGGACCTCCTTGTGCCCTCCCTGCCGCCGCTCAACTGCCGAGCGCGCCAAAGTTGCGCTCGTGGAGCCGAGGCGCGCTCGGGCGGTGGTGCGTCGGGTCGAGCGCTTTGTCGGGCGGTGGGGGTGGAGGAGCGGCGACGGCGGCGCTGGAGGAGGACGGTCCAGCAGCTGTGGGAGGAGGAAGAGAGTCAGGCTGCGGGTCGGCTGTGAGGGGAACGGGCAGTCGCGAGAGCGCGAGGTGCGAGGTGCAAGGAGGGGAGGAGCAGGCAAGGCTGAGGTCGACGTCTCGACACGCACCTTGGTCCCGCCGCTCACTCTGACCGTCGTCCCCAGCCGAGTCCCGCCCGATCATCGCGCTATCGTCCACCGTGCCGCCGTACGCCGAAACCCGCTCGCCGCTCGACTCGCACGCCTCGTCCGCTTCTCGCGAGCTGGATGCGACCGGCTCGCACGTTGCAGAAGCTGGAGTGGCGCGAGACGTAGTATCTGGCGGTACTGGGCAGGTAACTGGGGGTGCTCGAGGTGTGCTGAGGCCTGTGGACGTGCGTGCGAGAGTCAGCGAGATGAGGAGGAGAGGGACTTGAGGGGGGCCGGGTACGCACCAGAGTTGGGTGCAGGGCGTGCATATGAGCTGCTGAGGGCGTCTTGAGTCATCGCACAGGTGCTCGAGCTGGTGCACAAGGCGAGAGATGCGGAGAGAGGTCGAGCCGAGTGGGGCCGACGACGAGACGAGGGCGCAAGCTCTACTGCTCGCCCGCACAGCTCTTCGTAGCCTCCGACACGCTCAGCTGCTTGCGCTGTAGCCTCAGGCCTCAGCTCTGCGGGCGTGCGCAGCTCGACGACGTCACGCGGCAGCGCCGGCGGACCGCGTGCCTCCTCCCTGCTCCGCTTGGCGCAGTTCTCGCTCTTGCTTCTCCCTCTCTCTACCACACCAAGCTACAATGAGCTACGGTGCTCTCGGCGGAACAGCCTACAGTGCGCCCCCCTCTCGCCCTCTCCCCGTCCTCCTCGCCCTCCTCCCGCCCGTCCCCCACCTCACCCGAAGCCCTTCACCCACGTCACGAGGGCTCTCTCTCTGGGCCCAGCTGATCCGCCTTCAACCCGCCCCTGCAGCGCAAGACCCCTACGCCCCCTACCCCGGCGAGCGGCCAAAGCCCATGGGCGACGTCTTCAAGTCGCTCCTCCCCGGCTCGCGCCGCAAGTCCAACGCCGCCGACGCCGCCGCCGACGCTCTCGTCGCGCAGCCCGTCGCGAGCCACGGCTCGACCCAGGGCGGCGTCCTCACGAGCGCGCCGCCTGCGCACGGCACCACCACGGCCGGAGGAGGGGGAGGAGGAGGGATCGCGAGCAAGGTCCCGGGCACCAAGGCGTACGAGGCGACGCACCCGGGACATGGGCATGGGTACGACACGGCGGCGAGGGGCGCTGCGGGCTTTGGGCACGAGGGAGCGCGGCCGGGAGGGTACGGCGCGACGAGCACCGAGGCGACGGGTGGGAGCGGGCACGGCGGAGCGGGCGTCGCGAGCATGGGTGCGTCCTCTCTCTTCATTGAGGGGACGGCGACGTGAGAAGACACTGACCAGGACGCGCGCGGTCACAGTTCCCGGCACCAAGGCCCACTCGGCGGCTCGTGCGTCCCTTCCCTCCTCTCCTTGCGCGACACCCTTCCTCGCTCGTCAGGTCCTGACGCTCGCCCTCCGCACACTCCCACAGACGACCACCATTCGGCGCACGCGTCGCACGTCGCTGGCTCGACGGGCCTCAAGCCGGGCGACCCGGGCACGACGACCACGACGACCACGACGACCGTGCCCAAGCCTAGCTTTGGTGACAAGCTCTCGGGTGCGTCTCTGCTTCTGGATTCATCGGGCTCGAGCAGAGGGGGCAGGACCTGACCATGCCTCGTCTCGCTCGCAGGCAAAGTCGACGTTGCCATTGGGAAGGTCCGTCCTCTCTCTTGCACTTTCTCGTGCTGTACGCCCGAGCCTGACCTCTCGACTCGACCCACCTCGCACTCTCGCAGCTCACGCACAACCCGGGCAAGGTCGCCATCGGCGAGATCAAGCAGACCGAGGGCAAGGCGGCGGCGGAGCACTCGGGCCTCGGCGCGGGTCACGCCGTCGGCGGCCCGGGCGCAGGAGCAGGAGGGCACACGGTGCACGGTGCGCCGCATGCTGCGGGGCGGTACTGAGCGGGAGGAGGCGAGGGGCAAGGAGCAGGAGCGGTGCACGGTCCTCGGGGCGGGCGTGTCTTTGTCGTACTTTCTCGCGCTCGTTTGTACCAAGCTTTCGTTCGACACGCAGTTCAAGGCCGAGTGTGTTTGCCTCCGTCTTGGAGCGAGGCAATCCGCAGCGAAAGAAAGGTGTGTCATGCGGAGCCGGGCTTGCCGCCGAGGAGCTTGCACCGCCTCGCTCACCGACGTCTGTCGGTCTTTCTCGCCCTCGCTTTCCCTCTCTCTCACCTCCCTTGCCCGCCCATCTGCACCATGAGCGAGAACGACAAGCCCACGACCCGCACCAGCATCTCGTCGCTCCTGTCGCGCGCACAAGAGCGCGTGCCGCCCCTCTCCGCCCTCCCCCACCTCGCTCGCCAAGGCGCAGCGCGCGTCGACCCTCGCCAGCACGCCGAGACGCTCCAGCTCCAGCTCGTCATCAAGTCGCTCAGCGGCTGCGTCCAGGACCGCCACGCCCTCGCGCGCGAGCAGCAGGTGTTTGCCAAGCAGCTCTTCACCTGGTCCCGCGACGACGACGGCCTCGACGTCGCCGACACGTGCGACCGCCTCGCGTGGATGCTCTTCAAGACGAGCGAGCTCGAGCAAGAGTGCGCCAACAAGGTCGAGGAGAGCCGCGCCATCCTCAAGGACATTGTGCGTCCCCCCGTCCTCTCTCCCTCTCTTTCGGCCGAACCCGTTGCTCACCTAGTACTCGCCCCCGCAGCGCAACATGGAGAACGACCTCGTCCCTCGTCGTCGCAACGAGAAGCAGCTCGCCAACAAGATCGCGACCCTGAGCAAGGAGGCGGCCGCCGCCACCACGTCCAAGGCCGACCTCAAGGCGTCCGAGCAGCTGCACAAGCTGCGCGCCGAGCACGCCCAGGTCGAGGCCGAGAACCGCACGTTCGAGCAGTCGTTCGCCGTCCTCAAGCGCCAGAAGCTGCACGAGGCCTTCTCGCGCCAGTTCATGGCGCAGCGCGCCCTCGGCGACAAGTCGGCCCTCGTCGCCGCGTACGGCGAGCTCCTCCTCCAGGGCCTCGAGACGCAGGGCGCCGGCAACGAGTACAAGGGCAAGGAGCGCACGGCGCGCGTCAAGGTCGAGCTCGAGGCGGCGCTCGCTGGCTGGACGCCGGGACCGGCGCCAGAGCTCAACGAGCAGGCGCACGATGATGGCGCGAGCGTGTTAAACCACAGCGACACGAGGTGCGTCCCTTCTCTCCTTCTCCACCTGCGACCCACCTGACACACTCCGTTCGCAGGAGCTTCGGCGAGACGCACGGCCCGCAGCTCTCGCAGCTCGACTCGCACGGACCCCCCTCATCGGCGCCCTCGTCGCACGACTCGCCCGCGAACGCCTTTGCGCACGCACCCGCTCTCGCGCACCACCACCACATCTCGCACCCGCCGCCTCTCGCGACGCTCCACTCGCAGGCCGAGCTCGACACGTCATCCTTTTCGTCGTCGTCGTCCCATCACGGCGTGCCGCCGCCTCTCCCTCCTCGCGCTTCGTCACCCTCCCCCTCGAGCATCCCGCCGCCTCTCCCCGCTCGCGCGAGCCAGCCCCTCTCGCCCGGCGCCGCCTCGCGCATCAACCTCTCGCCGACCTCGCCCGTCCTCCCGACGTCGCCGACCCGCGCCGCGACGGCCGTCGCCGTCGACCTCTCGCCGCCCGGCGTCGACACGAGCCCGGGCATGGCGCCTCCCGAGCCCACCGTCGCCGAGACGGGCGCGCCCATCCTCGGCACGGGCGGGCCCTCGAGCGGGACCTTGAGCCCGCGCCGCAACTCGACCCTGTCGGGCTCGGGCTCGGGCTCGACGTCGAGCTTTGCGACGGCGCACGCGCACGCGCACGAGCCGATTCCGGCGGGCGCGGCGCCGCAGAGCGCGATCCCGCCGCTCAGCATGCCGGGCACGTTCGACGCGGCCGGGTGGGGCTCGTCGTCGTCCCTCGACGGGCAGTCGGGCGAGCACGAGCGCAACGAGGACCTGCCGGCGTACGGCGAGGGCGACGACGAGGCGCGCAGGGCGAGGGAGCAGGCTGAGAAGATTCTCGCGCAGGAGAGGGAGCGCAAGGCTGGCGGTGGTGGCGGCGGGTTCGCTTGAGTGTCGACCGTGTTCTCTCTCCCTCCTCTGTGTACAGCTCCCTCGTCGTTCGTAGCGCGCAAGCTTGCAAGTCTCTGTCCTGATCCTGCCTCTCCCCCTCCCTTGTCGTTTCGCTTCGTTTCTCTGCAAGGACACTCGTGCTCGCGCCTCTCTTTTGTCGCTCAGGCTCGCTGCGAGAGTCGCGTCCGAGGGAGAGCCGCAAGTCGTACAACACGTGCGCGAGCTACAGCGAAAGTCGTCGCCCCTCCTCCTCGGCCTCCTCGCGCTCAGGCCCCTCACTTCTTGCCCGAGAACTTGAACGCGCCGCCCTTGAGCGGATCCTGCCTCTTGCCGCCACGTCCACCTCCTGCGCCACCGCGTCCGCCGCCCCTCGCTCCGCCGCGCCCGCCGCGTCCTCCTCGTGCGCCGCCGCCGCGGCCCGGCTTGTGGAACGGCACGTTGCCGAGCACGGGGCCGTCGCCGTCGCCTGCCGCGCCCGGGCCCGCCGCCGATGCCGCCGCCGCGACAGCCGCGTCGTTGGCGCCGACAGCGGCGATGCGCGGCATGAGGTAACCCGGGACGTGCTTGAGGTGGGGCTGGACGCGCGACGGGTGCAGCGTCTTGTCGTGGCGCAGGAAGGCGAGGTCGCGAGGGTTGTCCTCGAAGTGGGCCTGTGGGCGACGAGAACAGGGACAGGATTAGAAGCTGAACCTCGAGAGGGAAGGAGAGAAGGAGGGAGAGGACCGAGGCGCACCTTGAGCTTTTCCGAGTTGAGCACCTCGTTCTTGATCTCCTTGATGCGCGCCTCGCGGACGGCCGCCTTGGTGACGCTGCGCAGGCCGTCCTCCATGCGGTACCGGAAGCCCTCGACCTGCTTGAGGTCGAACCGGTACTCCTTGATCTCCTGCGCCTTTGCCCGCTGCGCCTTCTCGATGCGGGCCCACACCTTTTCGTCGTACCGCGCCGTCTCGAGGCTCACGTCATTCTTCTTCTGCTTGCCCCACTGGTCGCGCGGCACGATGAACGACAGGCTCGTGCCCGTGCGGCCGGCGCGCGCCGTGCGCCCGACGCGGTGCGTGTACGACCGCGACGAGAACGGCAGGTCAAAGTTGATGACGCACGCGACGTCGACAAAGTCGACGCCGCGCGACACGCCGTACTCGGACGTCGACGGCCGAGACGAGCCCGAGCCGTCCTTGGACCGCTTGCGCTTCTTGGACGCGGCCGGTGCGGCGGTCGGCGCGTCGGCGGCGGCGGCGGCGTCGCTGTCGCCCGCAGCAGAAGGCTGGGTCGTGATCACTGCGCCGGTGAGAGGGAGTGCGGGTCAATACGGACGAGGACGGGCGGAAAAAGAGGGCGAGAGAGAGGACGCACTGCCCGAGCCCTCTGCCTCGACCTGTGCCTCCTCCTCCTCGTTGGTATCCCGGTCGTGACCCTCGAGGCCGCTCTCGTCGGTCGCGATGAGGTAGTCGAACACGCCGCGGTTGAACTCCTGCACGGCGTGGTACCTGTGCACGCGCAATCACCAAGGATCAGTGCCGGCTCGAAGACGAGGGACCAAGCTGCACACCGACAAGAGAAGAGAGAACGTGCGACGCACCGAGAGTTGAAGGGAAGCTCGGCGTTGAGGACGCCGCTCTTGATGCCGTACTTCTCGAGGAACAGCTTGACGCGGTACCCGCGGTCCGTGTCGTTGACGAAGATGAGGCACTTGCCCTTGATGAGCTTGAGTTTGAGGATGACGTATAAGAGCAGGAACTTGTCCTCCTCGGAGCAGCTGTGGGGAGAGGGAGAGGGCGAGGGAGAGTGAGCCGAGGTACCCAACCGCAAGAAGGAGCGAGAGGGGGACGCACCGGACGCAGTACTGCGACAGGTTGGCGAGCTCGTCCTCGTCCTCCTCGAGCTTGAGCACGACCTAAGTGCGACGAAAGAGCGAGTCAGTGCTGATCTCGAGGAGGAGAGAGACAAGGAGAGAAGGGAGGACGGACCGGATTCCTCAGGACGACGCCCTTGAGCTCCTCGACCTCGCCCGTCAACGTCGCACTCATGAGGAAGCTCTGGTACACCTTGGGGAGGCCCCACGGGCCCGACAGGATCGAGCGAATGTCGTCGCTCGAGTGGCCGAACGACAGGATGAGGTCGGCCTCGTCGATGACGAGGTAGTCGAGGTGCTCGAGGTGCAGCGTCTGTTGGCGAGCGCGTCGAGCGGTCAGTAAAGGTTGCGCAGGGGAGGCAGGAGGAGGACGAGGGGACGGACCTCGGCGCGAAGATGGGCGAGCGCGCGCGAGGGCGTCGCGACGACAATCTCGGGGCGGTCGGCGAGCTGCATCCTGTCGGGGCCGGGGCAGCAAGGTCAGTACGACGCCCGACAGTGTCGAAGAGAGTGCAGGGAGAGCAAGGGACGGACCGCTCGATGCGCTCGCCGGCTGCGTGCTTACGCTTCTTGCGGGTCGAGGCGTGGTCGCCGACGAGGTTGGCGACGCGGATGCGGTCGCCGTCCTGGTCGCCGAGTCCGAGGCCGTCGACGAGCTTGTTGAGCTGGCCGCGGACCTGCTCTGCGAGTTCGCGGGTCGGGACGAGGACGAGGGCGCGGGTGCCGTCGAGCTCGTTGCGGTCGCGGCGCTGGAGGATGCCCTGTACGAGCGGGATGGCGTAGGCGAGGGTCTTGCCGCTGCCGGTGCGTGCGCGGGCGAGGATGTCGCGGCTCGACTCGAGCGCGAGCGGGATGAGGGTGGCCTGGATCGGGGTCGGGACGGGGAACGAGAGGGACGAGAGGGCGCGAAGGAGGAGCGGGTGGAGCTGAGGCTCGAGGTCGGCGAAGACGGTCTGCTTGGCCTTGCTCATGGCGGGGCCTGGAGCTGTAGCTGGGTCGAGGGAGGGCGAGAGAGAGAGCCGTGAGCTGATGAAGGCGAGCTCAAGCTCGACTCGAACCTCGCCCCGCTCTCTCACGCCTCGCACCAGGCCAGAGTAACCTGTGCACCACTGCAATCAGCTACAGACATCGCCCTACCTGCACCCCAGCTGCCCGCCGCAAGTGCCGCTCTCGCCTCGCTCGCCGTCGTCCAACCCGCCCTCTTCATCAGTTGCGATGAGCACTGCTCCCCCAGCTCGCTCTGGCCAGTGCGCCGTGTGCCCAACACCCGCCACCAGCCACTGCAGTGCCTGCAAAGCCGTACGCTTCTGCTCAAGGCGCTGCCAGACCCTCGTGCGTCCCACCCCTCCTTCTCCCCCACCTCGGCGTTCTCGACACGGCGTCGACCCCCTTCCACCGCAGCTGACCGCCCTTCCTCGACACAGCTCTGGCCGACGCACAAGGTCCTGTGCAAGCGCGACCCCGATGTCTTCTACATCCCGCCGCTCACGGCCCGAGAGCTCGACCTCGTGTGCGCCCACAAGGACCGCCGCTTGGACGGTCCTGGCAGGCCCACCTTCTACGAGGACATCACCCAGGCCGACCCGCAGGGTCATCCAGGCGACGTCAAGCCATGGGAGGTGCGTCCCCTCCCGCTCGTCACTCTCCTCGTCGCGCCGAGCCTGACCGCCAACTCGTCGCCGCCATCCAGAACTTTGTCACCTCGATCACGTCGACCGAGGCTCGCCCACGACCCGGCTTTGAGTCGCTGGCCGAGGCCCGCGACGACCGCTTCGCCGACCTCACCGAGGCGTACCGCTTCCTCGCCGTCCTCACGCGCCCGCCGTTCGCCCACGGCATCGTCGTCGAGCGCTCACGCGCCGCGTGGTACTTCTTCGCCATGCGCGCAGGCGACGCCCGCACCCTGTACCTCGAGTCGTGGGCCGCGGGCGGCGTCGACGCCCTCGCGAGCGACCCCGACGCCTTTGCGCGCGACAACATGTGGCTCGGCGCCGGGTCGTGCGTCGTCCTCAACAAGCTGTACCGCCAGCTCGTCGTCAACATGACGCTCGGGACGTGGGCCATCCTCCATCTCGGCACGCCGCGTATCGCGCCGCTCGAGCTTGACGCCCTCATGGCGACCGGCGAGCAGCGCGTGCTCGACGCGGTCGACGCCGCCGACCTCATGCCGCTCGCGACGAGGAATCGCTTCAGACGGGAGCTCGAGCGGTATTTTCAGGCGCGTCAGAGGGCCAATCGGTCGGTGTAACTGTAATACGAACCGCAGCTCGCCAGTCCTTCCACCTCTCCTCTCGCGAGAGCCAGCGAGGCTCTTTCTCCTGCTCAACAAGGTGTCGCATCGTTCTCGCCGAGCCTCGAGAGTCGAGAGCGGGCGAGAAGAGCTGCTGAACAAAGTGGAAGCCGGCTCGAGACAGCTGTCGTGCGGCTCGGCCGTGCACGGTCCCTCGGGCGTCGACCGTTCTCCTCGAGCCTGCGCGCCGTCGCGGCCACCTGAGCGTGCGCTTACCGCGTCTTGACGACAGCCCAGGGTGGCAACTAGCTACCCGGCGCGCAAAGTCCGTTCAGCGCTCGCTCGAACCGCTCAGAATCGCTCGCGGCGGGACTGCTCGGTCCTCGGTCCTCGCAAGACGCCGTCGGCAAGCACAAGCTTCTCGAGACGCTCTCTCTTTTGTGCGACAACGTCTCTCGCTGAGCCGAGTCGGTCAGGCAAGTGCAGCGAGCGAGCTCTCGAAATCTCCCAGGACTTCTCGCAGCGCCGCAGCTCGACGGACAGGACACGTCCTTGCACCTCGTTCCTCTACGGCGCGTTCGCCCGTTCTCCTCGTCCCTCACCCTCGCCCGCAGGACCCGCAGCGCCTGCGCTCGGCCGCTTGGACAGGACCTGGTCGATGATGCCCTGCTTGATCGCCTCGTCCGGCGTCAGGTAGTGGTCGCGGTCGAGCATGCGGGCTGCGAGACGAGGGAGATTGAGGCGAACAGGGCGGTCAGTACGATGAGGAACGGGGTAGGGCGACCGAGCGGGAGAGAGGGAGGAAAGCGAGAGAGAGAGGACGGACCGAAGCGCTCTCGCGCCACCTGGCGGTCCTCGTCCGGGAACTTGCAGTGGTCGGCGTCTGCGACGGGATCAACGTCACCTTCGACCCTCACTGTCTCGCCGACTGTGCACGACGAGGAGAGAGGGAGCGAGAGAGGCTCGACGCACAGAGGTCGAACATTTTCTCGCGAATGCGCAGGATCTCGTTGGCCTGCGAGTTGCCGTCGATCGAAGAATCAGTCTCGGCGCGACTGTGCGAGAGAGAACCCATAAGGAGATGCAGCGAGACGCACAACGATCGAGATGTCCGAGGCTTGTCCTCCTGCGCCTCCCGAGGGTTCTGCGACGAGGGCGACGGCGGGTCGACGACGAAACACGCGGAAGAGAGAGAGAGAACAAGGACGCACGATGAATCATGACCGACGAGTGCGCCAAGGCGCTGCGGTGCCCTGGCTCACCTGTGGGCGCAACAAGGGGAAGGGCCGTGAGCTCCTCGCTCTCGAGGACGAGGGACCGACACAAACCGCGGTCGACGCACCTCCGGCGAGAATGAGGGACGCCATAGAGCTCGCCTGGCCGACGACGATCGTGTGCACGGGGCAGTGCACGAACTGCATCTGCACGCGGCCGAGAATGGTCAACTCTTGTCCTCTCGCCTCGACAGGCGAGAAGGACGAGCAGAGAGAGGAGAACGCCGAGCGCACCGTGTCGTAGATGGCCATCCCGGCGGTGACGCTACCGCCGGGCGAGTTGATGTAGAGCGAGATGGGCGCCGACGACTCGGCCTCGAGGAAGAGGAGCTGGGCGACCGTGACCGATGAGAGGGCGTCCTCGATCTGCGGGTTGGGCGAGGGCTCAGTGAGCAGTCGGTACACCTCCGAGGAGGCGCCGCACGCCCTGCGTGAGAGCCGGCGGGCCGAGAGGAGCGAGTCGAGCGACGCACCGGGCCGTTGAGGAAGACGATGCGCTCTTGCAGCAGTCGAGAGTAGACTGCAGGCGGGAGCGGGGTGTCAGCACTCGGTACTGCTTCTCTTGCGCCCTCGCTCGGAGCCAGGCGCACCATCGGAGACCCTCTCGCCCCTCGGCTGCGAGCACCGAGCAACGAGGCGTCAGTGGCCGAGAACGACGGGGGAGGGCAGAGGAGAAGGGAGCGGGTGCGCACCTCTCGCGTGACGACGTAGGGGATGAGCGCCTGTGTCGCTGCCGAGCTGGACAGGAGACGAGAGCTGGCGAGAGGTGCGAGGTGTGGGGGCGGGGGACGAGGCGAGGTGAGGGCGAACGAGGCCGCAGGGAGGTGCCGTGCTGCTCGCCGGGTGCTGAGGAGAGGCAGGCGTGGATATGCTGAGCGGAGCAGCATCCTATGCGGTGAGGCGGACGAGGGAGGGCGCTGGAAGCGTGGACGACCTGATGGACTTGGCCCTCTCGCTCGCACCTTGACAAGTTCCTCTCGCTTGCTCTCGAGCTCGCGCTTTCGAGGGACAACAACACAGACGCCTTGCAGTACAGCCCGACGCGCTCAGAACCGCGAGTACGAGCCGATCGTCATCCAGTTGCTCCTCCCGTCCTTGTCCTGCGCGGGCGCACGAGAGAACAGGTCAGGGCGCGCTCGCTCGACCTCGAGACGCTGAGAGAGAAAGGAGGACGCACCCGCATCTCGTCCTCGCCCTTCTTGACGTACAGGCTCGCGATCGCCGGGCTCTGCTTGCGCTTCTCGTCGGCGAGCTTGGCCGCGAGCGTCGCCGACAACTGGGGCACGCTCGCGCCCGCCTTGACCGCGGGCGCGTGCGCCGCCGCCGCCGCACGCACGTCCGCCGCAGTGTCGGCCTTGCGCGCCTTCTTGCTGCCCTCGCCCGCCGCCGCCGCCGCCACCACCTCGTCGCCGTCGCCGCCAGCGGCCGCCTTGCGCTTCTTCTTGGCGAGGCGCTTGTCCTCCTTGTCGCGCGCCTTCTGGACGTCCCACGCCTCGCGCATGCGCTCGAGCTCCTCGCCCTTGGGGTTGAGCGGGACGTACTGCTCGGCGCGGGCGGCGCTCGCCTCGTCGTCGGGCGCGCCGTCGACGGGGCACGCGCGCGCGCCGCCGCCGCTGACGTCGTCGGGCGAGGACGACGTCGACGTCGACGGGGTCGGGTCGATGCGGCGCAGCTCGCGCAGGGCCGAGTCGGACACGACGCAGCCGCACGGGACGCGGTACACGAACCGGACCGAGCCGTTCATCTCGCGGAGCGAGACCGGGCACACGAAGGCGGCGGGCGGTGGGCGGTCCGACGCGCCTGCGGCGCCGGCGAGGGTCGCTTCGTCGTCCTTGTCGGCGGCGGTGCGCGACGAGGTGTCGAGGGCCGGGTTGGGGGTGAGGCGGAGGGTGACGACGTCGCGCAGGGAGCGGATGTGGCCGGCGACCTGGTGGCCGTCGAGGCCGTAAGGGCTGGCGGCGGGTGACGGGGCGAGGAGGTGGGCGATGAGGGCGTCCTTGTTGTACATGCGGCCGAGCGGGCACGCGACGACGGGTGCGCGGAGGGGCTGCTTGGACAGGGCGCAGAAGGCCCACTGCTGGTGGGTGAGGGCGGCGTCCGAGTCGCGCGAGCGGGTCGTCTTGGTCTTTACGAGCTCGTGGCGCTTGGGGATCGAGCCACCGTCGTTGCCCATGGCGGGGAGCGGGGGTTGCGGGAGGAGGAGGAGGAGGCGGGGCGAAGGGCGGTGCGGGTACCGGGGCTGGTGCGGCGCTTGTTGAAGGCGAGTGCAGGTGCTGCTGTGCGGCTGTGTGGTGGTGCCGAGCGTGTAGCGGTGCGAGGGGGAGAGGGTGGAGGGAGCGAGAGGTGGCGACGAGATGAGCTGGCGGCCTCTTCTCGGGGTAAATCGGTTCTTGCTCTAGTAAATCGAGTGAGGTGGCTATGAGTGTGACCAAGGTGTCCCCATGCACGCCAGAGCGAGTCGAGGGAGCGAGTTGAGCGACTCGAGGTGGTTCGCCTCTGGGGCCGAATCGCTCGCCTCGTCCTCCTCGCCGCTCGCCGCTCGCTGCACGTGCATGCACCCGGCCCACCTGTGCCCAACCTCCACCCTGCACCGCGCCACACACTAGCACGGCCGCCCGCCCGTCACCCAGGCCCGCCTCGCTCCTCGCCGACCCCCTCCCCCCCCCCCCTCCTCCCTCATCGACCTCCCACGCTCAACCACCATGCCCGCACCCCGTCCGCCAGCCCAGTCAAGGGCCCGCAAGTCGACCGTCCCCGACCCTGACCTGTACGGCGACGACCCAGACCCCTCGAGCGACGACCAACCGCCCCCGCCCAAACGCGCCAAACCCGCCCCGCCCGCCTCCAAGCAGCTCAGCCGCCGCGGCTCAAAGGGCCCCCAGCCCGTCCGCGGCACCGTCATCGCCGACAACGGCCGCAGGAGGAGCACCCGCCTCTCGAACGAGCACGCCCCGGACGACGACGACCACCCTGTCGGCGCCGACTCGTCCTCATCACGCGCCAACAACGCCTCGACCTCGGCACCGGCGCGCAAGGCCAAGCCCTTGTCCAAGGCCAAGAAGCGGCCCCATCGCGACGACCGCTCGGCGTCCGACCCAGACGACGCCGCCGACGAGCCCGACCACCCGCCCGCACCAGCACCCTCGAGGTCCAAGTCGTCCGCCAAACGGCCACGAGTCGCGCCCGGTCAAGACGCCGACGGCGACAACGCCTCGTCCAGTCTAGCAACCGCCGCCGCACCCGTCGCGTCGAGCAGCAGCGGCGCTCCTCCTGCGCCGGCCCCCGCCCGCCGCGGCTTTGTTGTTCGTCCACTCGATCTCGCTCCCTCGACGCGTCGGACGCGTTTCACTGACTCGCATCGACTCCCTGCAACAGCCTCGAGCCGTCGCCGACCTCGCACAACGCGTCAACAAACTGCCGCCGACTTATGCCGCCGCCCTCGTCGACGACGACGACGATGCAGGCGATGGCGCCGCCGACCCGTTCCCGTTCACGACCAACCCGCCGACGCCGCACGCCAAGAAGAAGTCGCAAGGTGCGGCAGGGAGCAAGGCGGCGAGCGCGGCCAAGGGCAAGGGCAAGGGCAAGGTGCGTCGCCGAGAGCTCATTCCTCCCCTTCCCTCCTCGTCCCCCTCTCGCTCAAGAGCGAGCTCACTGACACCTCTCGACCCCTCTCACAGGCCCCTCGAGTCGTGCGACCCGCCTCGCCTACCTCAGACGCCGAGGACGACAACGCCGCCGGCTCCGACACGGACGTCACGCCCGACTCGGCCGCCCACCCTCCCTCGCACGCCGCCGCCGCCTCGACCTCGGCTCGCCGCGCCCGCCCTGACGCGACCCCGCCTCGCGCTCAGGGCCGGCACCCGCTCCCGCACGACGCTGCCGCCGCCGCCGCCGACGGCCGCGCGAGCGTCCACGTGCACGAGACGCCCGTCCAGGTCAAGAACATCGCGTTTCGCGCCGGCGCTGGGCCGGGGACGCCGGCGACGGTGCAGCGGACGATGGGCGGATCGGGTGCAGCGAGTGCGAGGCGGAACAGCGTGAGGGGGAGCGCGACGAGGGGCAGCAGCATCGGCGGCGGGTTTGACGGTGCGTCGCTCGTTTCTCTGCATCCTCGTCTCGCCGTACGACGAGTCCACTGACGCCCGCCCTTGCGCACAGCCGTCCCGCATCCGCAAGTCGCCGACGACAAGCTGTACCGCTCGACTGACGCGTCCGACCCGCTCGCCAAGCGGCTCCGAGCCCTCCTCAGCTGGGCGTCGCAGCGCACCCGGGGCCGCGTCCTCGCGCCGTCGGGCCTCGGCGACAAGGGCGAGGGCGACGAGGTCGAGCGCGCCGCGAGGGAGATCGTCGACAGCTGGGTCGACGACGTGTGCCGCCTCAAGGTCGACACGAGCGTGCCTTTCTCGGTGCGTCCGCCTCTCCCTTTCTCTCTCGTGTCTATGTCCTTTCGTGTCGCAGCTCCTGACATACTCTGTCTGTGTCCGCAGGAGCCGAGCGCGTCGCAGGACCCGGCGACCCTGCCTCCGCACCCGCAAAACGAGGCCAACGCCGCTCGTCTCGGCGAGCTCGAGGCCGCCTACGCAGCGTACGTCTCTCGTTTCTTCTCTGTCCTTCTCTCTTCCGCCAAGGCGCACGGGAGACTGACTCCCCGTCGCCCGCAGCATCGCCCAGGAGCAAGCCCGCCGTCACGCCCTCGAGCCGACGTACCAGGCCTTCTTCGACCGCCGCTCGGCCGCTCACGACGCAGCCCCGGCCCCGCAACGCGCGTGGGACGACCCGGTCAAGATGGCCCGCACACTCGACACGTCGTCGATGTCGCTCGCCGCCGCCGACCCGCCGCTTTCGGCGCTCCCGCTCTCGAGCCTCGCCGACGCCCGCGCCCTCGGGCAGCGTGTCCTCGCCGGCGACCTGTCCCTCGCGGCGAGCAGCGTGTCCTCGACCTCGCCGGCGACGGACCGTCCCGAGATCCAGCGCGCGCTCGTCGGCACGGCGCAGCTCGCGCACGTGGCGCACCGCCTCGAGGGCTTTGTGCGCGCCGCGAGCGCGTACGTGCGCCACCGCGGCAAGGAGACGCACGCCGTCCTCGGGCAGCTCGGCGCCGGCGCGGCCGCGCCGGGTGCGGCGGCGCCAGGAGGCGAGGGAGCGGGACTTGCGGCGGCGGCGGCGGCAGTTGGTGGCGCAATGGCGGGCTCGAGTGGTGGCTCGACGCAGGCGGGCGCAGGGGTCGATGCGCGAGATCTGCTGCGCGCGATCGCCGGCGCGGACACGGCGCGGCGTTGAGGTCGGCGAGCAGGAGGCGGTGGCGGCGACGGCGTGTTTCTTGGCCAGCTCGATGAGTTCCTCTTTGATACCCACACATCTCTCTCTCTCTCTCCCCCCTTCGACTTTCTCCCACGATGTCCCTCTGTCCCTTTGTCCTCCCCTTCCACCATCTCTCCGTCGTCGCCGGCCGTTCCTCCCCTCGTCCCGGTCGTGCGCCCCACCTCCTTGTTGTGCTCGCCCTTCGTTGTGGTTCTCTTTCCCTCATCTGTCTAATCCGCCTCGCGCCGCTGCTCAGTCAGTGAGCCAGCGCCTTGATACCCCTACCTCTCTCTCTCTCTTCCTTTTCCTCACTTTGCGAGCCAGACAAACTGGAACGACGGACGAGCCTCTAAGCCCTCTCTGATGTGCGAGAGCAACAACTGCAAGGGAGCTTCTTCGATGACAGCGAGAGGCTACACATCGCCGGGCACGATGCCGCCAACGCTGAGCGTCTCGAGCGCGACCTTCATCCCCCACTTGACGACGGCCTTCTCCCTCTCGCCGACCCTCTTGCCGACCCACTGCGCCGCGAGCGTTGCGCCCGCACCGCCCTCGGGGTCGAGGAAGAGCGCGAGCCCTCGCTGCAGCCGAGGGTGCGGCGCGCACAGGACGACGACGCGCTCGAGCGCGGCGCGGTCCTTTTTGGTCGCCGCCGTCGGGAGCGCGAATGCGGGTGAGGGCGTCTGCGTCGCGAGGATGACGTGCGACATGAGCTGGATGAGGAAGGTGCGCGTGGCGGGGAGCGGCGTCGCAAAGGGAATCGGCTGCGGGTCGAGGAGGTCAGGGGGTCCGTGCGCGACAGAGGGAAACGACGAGGGAGGACGAGGGGCGCACCTTGAGGACGGCGAGCGACAGGGCGCCCTTGGCGATGCACCACGCGTAGAACTTGGCCGTGTGCGTCATCTTGCGCGGCGGGACCTTGTTGTCGTCGCTCGCGGCCGCCTGGCCGCCAAGGTTCTTGACGAGCTCCTGGCCGCCGACGCTCTGCTCGCCGAGGTCGCTGCGGATAAAGTCCCACAGGATGTACTGGAGCGTGATCTGGAACGAGTGCGACTTGGCGCACAGGCGCGAGGCGACGAGCGTGTAGTACGGGTTGTAGACCTTCTCCTGCAGGCGACAAAAAGGTGGATCAGGACTCGGCATGCAGGTCGCGAGGTGGCGAGACTGGACGCACGTTGCCGCAGCACTGCAAGAGGACCCGGGCGATCTCGCGCTGCTGCACGTCCGACAGGCCGAGCTGCTGCAGGCGCTCGCAGGCGTCGATGTAGTCCTGCGTTCACACGAACGCTCGTGAGCTCACGCTCGGCTAGGCCAGGCCGAGGACGAGGATAGATCGAGAGAGAGAGAGGCAGACGCACCTCGCTACTCATGAGCACGTTGAAGACGCCCTTGCGGACGTCTGTGTTCATGCCCTGACTCCTCGCCAACCGCGCGAGCTCGGCGTCGCCGGTCGCCTCCTTGCCGCCCTTGCCGAGGAGCCCGCCCTGCTGCTCGAGGCCGGCTTGGTGCTCGGCGAGCGGGTCGCCTGCCCACGCCGCGCCGACGAGCCACCACTTGCCGCGCTTGGGGTCGCGCAGCTCGCCGAGGCCGACGCGCAGCGGGTCGGGCGCCGCACCCGACGCGCGCGAGCGGTTGAGCGACGACAGGTACTTGCGCACTGGCGTGCGGTGGTCGACAGCGCCGTCGGCGCCGGAAGAGGCGCCCGCCGAGGACCCGGCGGCCTTGAACTTGTTGTTCTTGAGGTTGGTGAGCTGCTCGACCATGAAGCGCGTGCGCGAGCTGTACAAGACGAGAGCGTCAATGAGTGGGACAAGAGGGAGGAGAGAAAGGAGAGGCGGACGCACTTCATCGAGGACGGGTCGACGCCGGCCATCTTGTGCTTGACGAGCGAGACGATGTCCTTGAGCGCCGACGGGTCGTCCGAGCGAAGCTGCTGCCCCGAGCCTGTGTGTGTAGATTCTCCTCGTGAGTGCGTGCTCGACCATGCGTCGAGGAAAGGGAGAGAGAAGAGGAGCTCGAGGACGCACGCTTGACGATCCGGCTCAACAGCTCGACCTCGAGCTCGCCCATGCCCTCGCCCGAAGCTCCTCGCCCGACGAGGTCGCGCACGAGGTCGTACACGAGGCCGCAGTGCACGACCTGGAGGTTGTACAGCTCGGCGACGAAGCTCGCCAAGTTGAGCGCCTCCTTCCCGCCCGGGCGACCCTCAAAGTCGCCCTCCTCGCCGCCTGCCGCACTCGAGCTCGCGATTGTGCCAGGCACGGCTGCCGCCGCCGCCGACGAGTGCTGGTTGAGCGCGCCGTCGAGCATGCGCACCGCCTCGGTGACGACGCCGGCGGGAAACTCGACGCCGATGACGCGGAACAGGGCCGCGCACAGGGCTGCGTACGTGACGACGAGCGCCTCGCCGAGGTGGTCGCGGTCGGCGAGCGTGCCGAGGAGGAGCTGCGTCAGGGTGTTGCTGACGACGGCGCGCGGGTGGGTGCGGTACAGGGCTTGGAGCGCGTCGACGATGGCGCCGAGGTTGGCCGACGACAGCTTGTTGAGGTGGCCCTGGAGCTGACGGCGCAGGCGAGGATCGTCGGGGATGGGCGCGAGGGCGGGAGGCGCGTCGGAAGGAAGGGAGGAGGAAGGGGAAGGCGGGGCAGCGTCGCGGGGTGGTGCGGATGCGGCCGCAGGGTCGACAGCGGCAGCGGCGGCAGCTTTGCGCAGGTGAGGCGGAACGTAGCGCCCGACGGCAGAGGCGGTCGGCGCAGGGGCTGCCGGCGCGGGAGCGGGCGACGACGACGCGCCTTCATCGTCATCGTCGCCGGCGAACCGCACGATGCGCGCTCGCGGTGCGGCCGCGTCCGCCTCGGGCGCGCCCTCGTCTCGGTCCGCCTCCTCGTCCTCCTCCTCGTCCGAGCTGATGCCCGCAAACTCCTCGTCCTCGGCCTCGTCGAGCATCGCCTCGTCGCCCTCCTCGTCGCTCCCGAGCTCGCCCATCTCGCCGTGATCGTCGTCGTCGCTCGGGTTGACGAGCTCGTCGTCGTCGATGCCGTACTCGGTGAACGCCTCGTCGACGGACGAGCCATCGTCGTCGTCGTCCTCGCCGCCCTCGAGGTCGGACAGGTCGAGGTCGGCCGGGTCGAAGTCGGACGGGAGGTCGAGCTCGTCGAGGTCGAGCTCGCCCGACTTGAGGAGCTTGGCGTAGTTCTGCGCGAGCGAGAGGGAATCGAGCCGGTCAGGCTGTGCGGGATTGCGAAGGGCGAAAGGGGAGTGAGGGGGAGACGCACCTTCTTGCCCGTGCCGAATGCGGCGCCCTCGAGGTCGCCGAGCCCGTCGAACAGCTCTGCGGGTGCGATGGAACGAGGAAGTCAGTCTCGGGCCGACGGGCTGCGAGAGTTGGGCGGAAGGGGACGAAATCGGGGCGCACCTCCGAGGCCGTCGTCGTCAAACTCGCTGCGCATCCTCCCCTTCTCGGCGCTCGTGAGGGCCTTTTGCTGCAGGCCGAGCTTGGCCTCGAGCCAGGCGATCTCGCGGTCCTCGTCGGTGGCGGCCGGGTCCTTGTTGCGCGTGCGCGGGTCGGGACCGGTGCCGCGCTCCTGCTTGGCGAGGCGGCGCTCGAGGGCGGTTTGCTTGGGCTGGGCGGCGGCGGGAGCGGCGGTCGCGTCGGCGTCGGGAGCCGGGTGTGCGACCTTTGTGCGCTTGGCGGGTGGTGCGGGAGGTTGCGGGTTGCGCGACGACGAGGGGGCGGTGCTGGTCGACTGGTCGTCGTCGGCGGGCCGCTTGCGGGTGGCGGCTTGCGGGCCCTCGTGGGCGAGTTTGCGGTTGAGCTTTGGGAGGGTGCGCTTGTCCTTGCGGCGCTCCTTGCGCGACTTGCGGGGCTTGTTCGAGTTGGGCGGGAGGTGTCCGAGCTGTTCGAGTTCGGTGCGGAGCTTTTGCGGGAGGGTTGCGGTGCGCTTGCGAGCGGCGTGGTTGTAGTCGTCGCGCGGCGGCATGGTCTCTGGCAGCGAGTGCGGACGAGTGGCGAGACGAGGACGAGAGATCTCGGGGGGAGCAGCTGATGAACTCGAGCCGACGCTCTCGCTCTCGCCCACCACCTCGAGCAGCGAGGCCAAGATGCTCACACGCACCCTGCCACGCATTGCAACACCCTTGCGTTCCCGCACCCCTCTCGCGTCGTCCCCGTCCCCCGCCCTCCTCGCCCTTCGCCGACCACTCGCTCCCCGGATCGCCAACCTCGCCCGCCACAGGTTCGCCTCGACCTCCAGCACGGCCACCGGCACCGCACCCCGACCCTCGCCGCACCCGCCACAGCGACCGCAGCAGGGAGCGTACCAGCGAGCTCGCCACGAGCACTACCGCCAGCGCAACCGCTCCCTCTTGCTCTACTCGGCCGCCACATCCTCGTCGTCACCGCCGGCTCCTACCTCGCCGTCCCGCTGTACCGCGTATTCTGCTCGGCGACGGGCTACGCCGGCACCCCGCAGACCGACCAGTCGCGCTTCGTCCCCGAGCGCCTCGTCGCCCGCACCGACCTCGACCGCCGCATCCGCGTCACCTTCAACGCCGACTCGAGCGACTCGCTCCCGTGGTCGTTCGAGCCCCAGCAACGCGACGTCCGCGTCCTCCCCGGCGAGACGGCCCTCGCCTTCTACACGGCCACCAACCACTCGGACGAGGACATTGTCGGCATCGCCACCTACAACGTCACGCCCAACAACGTGCGCACCCTCTCTCTCTCTCTCAAAGGACCGAGCCTGACCCCCTGCCTGCCTCCCTCGCAGATCGCGCCCTACTTTGCCAAGGTCGAGTGCTTCTGCTTCGAGGAGCAGCGCCTCCTCGCCGGCGAAGAGGTCGACCTCCCCGTCTTCTTCTTCATCGACCGCGACTTTGTCGACGACCCCAACATGAAGGACATCCGCGAGGTGACGCTCAGCTACACCTTCTTGTGCGTCCTGTCCCCTTCGCCTCCCCTCCCCTCTCTCGACTCGGGCGCTCACTGCCTCGCTCTCGACTCGGGCGCTCACTGCCTCGCTCTCGCGCTCGCAGCCGCGCCCGCCGGGACTCGTTCGGCAACCTCGTCCCCGCCGAGGGCCCTCTCGCCGTCGCCGGCTCGGCGCCCGTCGTTTGAGCAGCGACCCCTCCCTCCCCTCGTCGCCCCCTCGTCCTCCTCCGCCCGCTCGGCCGTCTCGAGCTTGTTGTACCTCTCCCTCCTCGCCCATAGCCCCTCACTCCTCCCCCTCTGCATCGTAGAGCGCATTCGTCCTTGCACACGAAGCTTCGTCGCAGAGTCTGTCGAGCTGTCCTTCTTCTCGCTCATTCTCGACTCGAGCTTTCGTCGGGCCACTCTCGTCCGGCCGAGAGCGCGAAAGAGCCTCTGCAGGGTATCAATGACACGCGAGAGCCGTTCCCTCGACCGAGAACCAGCTGCCAAAGCTCCTCGCCCTCCTCGCCTTCCTCCATCGCTCGACCACCACCACCTCGAGAGAGCGCGCCCGCTCACTTCTTGTTGCGCTTCTTGACCTCCTGTGAGCGCGTGAAAGAGGCGAGAGAAAGTCAGTGAGTGCCGGCGGCGTCTCCGGCTCGGCTCGAGGAAGGGCGGCGGCGGCAAGGAGGGCGGCGAGAGGGGAGAGACGGGCGACCGAGAAGGGGGACGCACCTCGTCCTTGCACGGGTGCAGGTACACCTTGTTGATAAAGTCGGGCTTGTTGCTCATGTGCCCGCCGGACCAGTCGTTCGTGACGGCGTAGGCAAAGATCCGGCCCGACGACGAGAACGACGTCGACGCGATCGGCCCACCCTTGGCGTCAAAGGCTGTCGATGCAATAGCGCCGATAGAGAAGATAGAGAGACCAGAAAGGGACGACCGAGGGGAAGAGAGGAGGCAGAAGGGAAGCGCAGAGTCAGTGACGGCTCGCAATGACGACGGCGGCGCGGCTCGAGGACGACGGGCCAGCGCGCCCATACAGGACGCGACCAGCACCGTGCTCCTCGAGGGTTACTTCTCGTCGACGGGAGAGATAGAGAGAAAGGCGAGGGACGCACTCTTGAGCCTCGTCTTGCTCTCCTTGTCCCAAAAGTTGATCGTGCCGTCGCTGCCGGCTGTCGAGAACGTGCCGTACGGGTGGAACTGGATGTCGTTGACGGCGTACACGCTCGACGACTTGGACGGCGCCGGGTCGTCCTTGCGGTGGCACTGCGAGAGGGTGAGAAGCAGGGCGTAGACGGGGAAGGGCGGGTCAGGGACGAGGGCGCGGCAAGTCTCGACGAGAGAGGCGACGACAGGAGGGACGAACCTTGAACGTAAAGTTGGAGCCTGCGGCTTTGTCGTCGACGTGTCTGCGCGCGGGGTAGAAGCGTGAGAAGGCCGTCTGGGCGAGCGGACGGCACGAGGACGAGGACGCACTGGATCGCGACGCGCCCCTCGATCGTCCCGATGGCGTAGCCCGTCGCGTCTGGGAAGCACGCGATCTGAATCGGGTGCCAGTCAGGCAGGTCAGTGAGTCGTACCGAGACGGAAAGGAAAGGGCGCGAGGGCGAAAGAGCGGGACGCACAGTCCTCGTCTGCCACCGCAAGGGGCTCGTCAGGGTCTTGAACGCCTGCGTCGGTTGCGTGAGGTTGAAGATCTGGATGTGACGCTCGGCGGTGCCGACCACCATGAGAGGGTAGCACACGTCGAGAGCTGCGGGCGCGAGGGCAAAGGGAAGCGTGAGTACGTCTGCCGCAGCGGACGGGAGACAGAACGCGGCGAGGGACGCACCGTAGCACCGTTCAGGAAGTTGGACCGTCGCGACCGGGTTGGGCGTGCGCAGGTCCCAGTACTTGAGTGTCTGTTTCCGCGACGAGGTCAGTCGGGAAGGGCTCCTGTCGGTCGAGAGCTTGAACGACTGAGCGCACCTTGTCCCACGAACCCGTCACTGTGCGTCGAGATCGGTCGCTCATCAGTGAGCCGCTCGACGGGAGAGTGCGTCGCGGAGAGAGAGCGAGAGAGCCGGGACGCACCCAGCATGCCCTGCCCGTTGGCCTCGAAGTACTTGACGCACTTGATCGGCTCGTCGTGTTGTGCGACCTGTCGTGTGGCATGTTAGCTCTCTGGGTGCGCGACCAGCTCGGCGGGCGAGTGAAGGGCGAGGAAAGTAGAGACGTACCTGCTGGGCCTGCATCGTCGCGAGGTCAAACATGCGCGCAGCCTTGTCGGCGCCCGCCGAGAACACCTTGGAGCCGTCCTGCAGGTGGTGGAAGGACACACGAGTCAATTCGCGGTCTGTGGGTGTGCGAACGAGGCGAGCGCAAGGTGCGCACCTTGGACCAGGTCACGTCCAAGACGGGACCCTCGTGCGAGTAGGCCGCCTTGCCGACGGCTTGGCCTTGCGGGTTGACCTCGTACAGGCGCACCTCGTTGCTCCATGACGCGACGGCGAGGATGTCGGCGGTCGGCGAGAAGGCGACGGCCGAGATCGAGTCGGCGGGGAGGTTGGGGACCTCGATGTCCTTGGGCTCGAGGGCTGCTGCTGGTCGGGCACCGAAGAAGGACATGGTGTGCGGCGGACAGGCTCTTTGAGCGTGTGGTGTCGAGACGCGGCGGGAGGACCGGCGGTCGAGGTGATGAGGCGGTCGAGGTCGGTACTCGCTCGTGCGGGCTGTGCGGCGGGTCGAGGGGCGAGGTAGAGTGTGCTAGAGGCTGCTCAAGTGCTCGGAAAGTGCTCAGCAGGTGAGTGCGTGGTGGTGGGTTGGTCAACCTCCGCCGCTCCTCCTCTCCTCCTTGCTCGTTCGTCCCTCCCACTACCCGGCCGCTCTGCATCTGCACTCGCTGCGGCCAATACTTGCTCGCTCTCACCCTGCAGCCAGGCGTGCGAGGCGCTCGACAGCGTCCTCGTTGCCCTGCTTGCGACCCTGCTCGCTCGCTCGCTCGTACTCGTTTGTGCCGTCTCTCCGCGTCGAGAGGCTTGCCGACGCGGCGCATGCTGCGACGCCGCCTTGTCGTGCCGACTCGGCCGGAGCAGACCCACTCTGATGCGAGGCGTGCTCGCAGCGTGCGCCCGCCTGGTCGGCGTGTCCAGCTACAGCTCGCGCACTTCGAAGGGCTCGCTCGGCAAGGCTGCCGCGCGACAGTCTGCGAGACGCTCGGCCACCTGAACGGCCGCTCCTGCGCGAGCCGAGCATGCTACGGAGGTGGGTCCGTGCGGCGAGACCGACTTGGCGATCGCCCGCGTGCGACTCAGTGCCCTCGCGCACAGAGATGCTTGCGCCTTTCCTCTCGTTCACAGCGAACTTTCGACGACAGAAGGCGACGGGCATGGAAGGAAGAGAAAGCGAGATCGAGTGTTGCAAAGGAGAAAGGAGCATGTCTACGGCAGGAGCTCAGAGCCGGCGCGACGCCGCCTCTGCGCTTGAGCGTTGGTGTCGCGAGAGGTCTGCGAGGGACGCAAGGCGAGATCAGTATTCGAACGAGCGAGGTTGAGTCTGCTGGTGCGCGCGCGCGCCTCGTCCGGGCGTCCTCGTCGTTGGCGTCGGGTGGAGCCTCAGATAGGAGCGAAAGAGATGATCGTGTTCAACATTGTGGTAGTAGCCACAGATCAGGTTGAACTATGCTGTAGTGTATGGTGATCACTCATCGGCAACCGCCGACGACGGCGACGAGGACGAAAGGGCGGGGAAGTCGAGAGTGCGCGCGCGAGGGGGAAAGAGGGGCGGACGGAAACGGGAGGAGGGTGCTCACCGAGTGAAGTGGGTCGCACGGGAGCTGCTGAGCTGCTGCTGCGAGTCGACGTTGGCGCGAGTTGCGGTCGTGGTCGAGCTGGTCGAGGGTCGAGGTCGAGTTGCCGAGGCGCAGGTACTAGGAACGCGGTGCGCAGACCGAGTCGAGAGCGACACGAGTGCAGAAGATGCAAGCCAGCAAGCGGCGAGGCGAGGCGAGGCGGGAAAAAGGTTTCCGTGTGCGAGAGGGAAGAGAGAAGAGGGAGGACGACGAGGAACTGGGCGAGGTGCGACGAGGCTCAGGGGAGGAGGCGAAACGAGCCCACTTGTGAATTCCGCCCCGCGCGCCCGCTCGTCGAAGCGGGACCAAGCGCGCCGTCCTTTTTGCCCCCGTACCGCCCGCGTCCCCTCCCCTTACCTTCACCGGCTCTTCTTCCCGCGGTCACCCCCTCCTTCAGCTCCTTCACCATGTCAGTTCCTCCCCACGCACCCCCCTCCCCGTCGGCGAGCGCGGCCGTCTTGAACCCGCCTCTCGCCTCGAGCTCGCCCGTCTCGCCAGCGCCGCCCTTTCGCACCTCGACAACGCTGCCCGAGGGCCAAAGGTGGCCACCAGGGCCTCGGCAAACGGCCACGAGCCCGACCGGCCCGCAGGAGGGCAGAGGGCGGAGCGCGAGGCCGCGACGAGATGAGCTCGCGGTGGCAGCAGGCGGGACACACGCCTGAGGGCTCGGCGGGCGGTCTGTTGAGGACTGCGAGATGGACGTTGAGATCGAGCCGCCGCAATGCCGCAGCACCGGATCCTTGCGCCCCTTCGAGCACTCACTGACCCTCGCGCCTCTCCCCCTCTCCTCCCCCCGCGCCTCTCACCTGCAGGCCTGGCGTTCGCGTGCGTCCGACGCCTTCTCTCTCCCCTCGTTCCTGAATCATACTGACGCCTGTCGTGCCCCACAGGACGTTACCCCCGAGGCCTTCATTGCCGCCTACTCGTCCCACCTCAAGCGCTCCGGTTAGTCGCCCTCGCCCTCGCCCTCGCCCTCGCCCGACGACCCTGCCCCGTGCCGACCCGCCTGCACGACGAGCGCGGCTGTACCAGGCCGGCTTCACGGCGGTGCTGCGCTCGCCCGCGCCATCGTCGACGGCCCGACCGCCCTCGCCTCGAGCAGCCCGCCCGGCAACCTGTATAGACCCTTGGCTTAGCACCTTAGGTGGCCCGAAAGGGCATGAACCTCTCGTGTGACGCCGTAGGGTCTATGCTGCCGGTCTCGGCGCGCGCGCGGCTTCGCCCCGTGCGCGGCTTCCGCGGGACTGCAACTGAGCACGCTGTTCGCCTCGCCTATCGCCCGCCCGAGCAGTCCCCGATGCCGAGACGAACCGTGCCTGACCTTTCTTGCCGGCGTGCGCGCACACAGGCAAGCTCGAGATCCCCGTCTGGGTCGACGTCGTCAAGACCGGCACTGGCAAGGAGCTCGCGCCGTACGACCAGGACTGGTTCTACATCCGTGCCGCCGCCGTCGCTCGCCACATCTACCTCCGTGCGTCCTCGTCTCTCCTCCTCTCCCGGCCTGAATCGGAGCGCGCGTGTTAACCCCTCGCTCCTCGTCCGCAGGCAAGCACGTCGGTGTTGGCGCCCTCGCCAAGCTCCACGGCGGCTCGGTCAACCGCGGCCAGCGCCCGTCGCACGTGCGTCTGCGTCTCTCCTGATTGTCTGGTGGCGGCGGCGCCGGCGGCGAGCCTGTACTGACCGCGCTCGACCCCTCGCAGCACGCCGACGGCTCGCGCTCGGTTGAGCGCAAGGTCCTCCAGGCCCTTGAGAAGATCGGTGTCCTCGAGCACGACACTGCCCGTGGTGGTCGCCGCATCACCGTCGACGGCCAGCGTGACCTTGACCGTGCGTCTCGCCTTGCGCTTCCCTCTCCACCTTTGCCATCCTCGAGAACCTGAACCTGACCTCGCCGCCTTTGTCTCATGCAGGCATCGCCTCGGCGATCGTCGAGGAGCAGCGCTCGTCGGAGGAGGACGACGAGTGTACGTCCTGCATCCCACCCTCGTCATCTCGGCCTTCGTAAACTGACTCGCGCTCTTTCGCGCCCGCAGAAATATGCTCGCCGCCCAACAAGGTTCGCGATCTGGTCGAGTTCTCGTTCGTAGCGTGCACTAGCTGTGTGTTGCATCGAGGTTCTGCTAGTCGCGCCCACCGTCGCCTCGCCGCGAGAGCTCTATAGAGAGCGCCGCCGCCTCTTGTCTCTGCGCCGTGGCTCGCTTCTTGACGCTATTCTTGCCGCGATCTGTTGCGACGACAAGGCTCAAAAGGGAACGAGCGCAGCGCACAGCTTGCGAAAGGCGCCGCCTCGAGAGCTCCCCCCACACGTTGCTCGTCTTCCTTCGACCATGTCGCGCCCTCGCATCGACTACAGCCTGTACTACGTCACGGGCCGCTCCCTGCTTCCACCAGCACCGACGAGCTACACCGGTCCGCCTGGCGACTGGTACCTCGCCCACCTCGAGCAAGCCCTCGCCGGCGGCGTGACGGTCGTCCAGGTCAGGGAGAAGGACGTCGACGGCGGCGAGTTCTACGAGGTGGCAAGGAGGAGCAAGGAGGTGTGCGACCGTGTGCGTCCCATTCCTCTCCTCTCTCGAGCAGGTGGCAGCAGGGAATCGTCATCGGAACGAGGAGGAGCTGATGAGGACGAGCGGGGGCGGGCGAGGCAGGGGGACTGCACACGCGAGCCCAGACGGGTCCCTGCGCTCTGTACTGCCCAGACCCGGAGCGAGGACCGTCCGCCGCCTTTCCTGAGCGAGCGCTCCGTGCGAGCGTTGGGCGACGGCGCCGTCGTGGCGCTGCCGGCCTCGCCGGATCTCTGTGGGACACTTGAGGGCTGCGAGGGGCACCCTGAGGAGGTCTGAGGACCTGCGTCGCTGACTCGGTCTCTCCTCGATGCAGTACAACGTCCCGCTCTTCGTCAACGACCGCCTCGACATCGCGTGCCTCCTCAAGTGCCACCTGCACGTCGGCCAGTCGGACCTCCCTGCCCGTCTTGCACGGCAGCTCCTCGGTCCCGATGCTCTTCTCGGCGTCAGCGTCAACACGGTCGACGAGATGCGCCTCGTCCTCGACGAGGGTGTCGCGGACTACGTCGGCATCGGCCCGTGCTTCGGGACCCAGACCAAGAAGAACCTGAACCCGATCATGGGCCCGAGGGGTGTACGGGCCATCCTCGAGGTCCTCGGCGACAGCGAGGTCAAGGCGGTCGTCATTGGTGCGTCCTCGTCCTCGTCCTCGTCTTCTGCGGCGCACGCCGACGAACGCTCACCTGTCCCTTCGATTCGCAGGCGGCATTACCCCTTCCACCATCCCCAACGTCCTCGCGCAGACGCCCGCACCTCTCGCGAGCGGCGGCTACCGCCACCTCGACGGCCTCGCCGTCGTCTCGTCCATCTCGGCCGCGCACGACCCGTTCACCGCCGCGACCGAGCTGCGCGCGCTCTTCCTCGGCCGCAAAATGCTGCCCTCGTGGAACCTGAATGCGTCGACGGCGGCCCTCGACGAGCAGCAGCTCGTTCGCAACGCGGTCGACATGCTCAAGCTTCTTCGCGAGGGCGCGCACAAGCCCCTCGTCCACCACATCACGGTGCGTCTCTCAGATCCCTCTCGTCGCGGTGCGCAAGGCCCTGACACTCGCCGTCGGGCCCGCAGAACCAGGTCGTCATGAACGACACGGCCAACCTGACGCTCGCGTTCGGCGCGTCGCCCATCATGTCGTCCTCGCCCGACGAGGCGCCGCACCTGTCGACGCTCATCTCGTGCCTCCTCCTCAACCTCGGCACCATCACCGAGCAGCAGATCGCGTCGCAGAAGATCGCCGGCGAGGCGGCGAACCGGAACCAGAAGCCCGTCGTGTTTGACCCGGTCGGCGTCGGCGCGACCGAGTACAGGAAAAAGAGCGCGAGCGGTCCGTCTCGTCTTCCACTCGTTGGACTTTCTGCTCTCGAGGAATACGGCGAGCTGACATCCGTGTTTGCCCCCTCCTCCCTCGTCCCGTCCCTCTCCTTTCGCCCTCCCTCGCAGACCTCCTCAACGCCTGCCACGTCTCGATCATCAAGGGCAACGCCGGCGAGGTCGGAGCGCTCGCCGGGCTTAGCGAGGTGCAGGCGCGAGGCGTAGACAGCGTCGGCGCCGGCTTCAAGGACCCTGCATCCGTCGTGCGCACGCTCGCGGCGAGGGAGAGTGCGTCCTCTTTTCTCCCCGCCTCGACCCGGTTCCGCCCTCGCCGTCCTGACGAGCCGCAACCCGCAGAGCTTGTCGTAGCCATGTCGGGCAAGGTCGACTACGTCTCGGACGGCCGCGATGTCTTTGCGATCGAGAACGGGAGCGAGTGGCAGGAGAGCATCACGGGCTCAGGCTGTATGGCGAGCGCGTGCGTCCCCTGTTTCCCTGCGAGCCTGTCTCTCTCTCTGTGCTCGACGTGGAGCGTCCGTCACTGACTACCGACGATGCGCAGGGCCGTCGCACTCTTTGCTGGACTGCGCCACGAGTCGGGCAGCCTGTCCGCCGCGGTCGCAGGGTGCGTCCGCTCCCGCTCTCGGCGCCTCTCGTTCCTGCGACGTATTGACTCGGGCTCTCGTA
Source organism: Rhodotorula graminis WP1 (assembly GCF_001329695.1). NCBI lineage: Eukaryota > Fungi > Basidiomycota > Microbotryomycetes > Sporidiobolales > Sporidiobolaceae > Rhodotorula > Rhodotorula graminis. Next base: position 1,279,105 of record NW_017264935.1, read on the forward strand.
CTACAGTCTCGTCGCCATCAACGTCGCCGCCGAGCTCGCCGCCGAGCGCGCAGACGTCCAGGGCCCGAACACCTTCCGGGCAGCGCTCATCGACGAGTGCTTCCGCATCACGCCCGACGATCTCGCACGGCGCGCCAAGGTCAAGAAGCTGTAGCAGCTGTCGGTGCTGCAACGAGGGTGGTCGTGCGACTCGTCTTTGCCGAGAGATGCCTCGAGGGAGCGTAAACGCCGGCTCGCTCGTGTCGTCTGCCTCGACTGCTCGATGCTCTCGAGCAGAGTCTGGCCGCCATGCTCAGCGTAACGAGAGATTGAGAGCAGGAACGCGGCTCGTGCGAGTCAGCAGCTGGTCGAGACAAAGTGGCGCCTGAGCCGCCGGCGCGCGGAGTTGGACAACAAGGCGAGGCACCGCTCGCGCTCTCTCGCCCAGCTACAGCCAGAGCCGCCTGCAGCTCGTGCACAGCATCCCTCTCGACCCGCACCATGTCCTTTGCCAACGACGACTCGTCGCCGACCAGCTCGCTGCCGAGCTCGCCTTCGACCTCCGCCACTTCTCTCAGCGACGACCTCAACGGGTACCGCGCGCCCTTGAGCGGCGAGGCGCCAGAGCCGTCCATCGACGGCACCTCGGTCGGCGGCGGCGAGGGCGGTGTCCGGGCCGAGAGCCTCGACGAGATCAGCGAGGACGACAAGAAGGTGCGTCTCCGCGTTCTCTCGAGCCGCGCGAGGGGCGTACAGCGCGGCGGTCCTCTTTCGAGAGCGCTCGCTGGAAGGTGGGCGCACTCGCAAGCTCAGGCGAGCGACACTGACCTCTTGCCCCTCCCCGCAGCTCGCCCTCAGCCTCAAGTCGCAGGCCAACACGCACTTCAGCAGTTCTCGGTACCGCGAGGCGCTCGACCTGTACACTGCATCGCTCAACAAGAACCCGTTCGACCCGATCGTGTGGAGCAACCGCGCCGCGGTCCGGTTGAAGCTCGAGGAGTACGGCTTGGGCGTCGCAGACTCGTGTGCGTCCTCTTCTCGCTTCTCTCCGCATCTCGAGTCGACTACTGACCTGTCCCTGTCCGCAGCCCGAGCGATCGAGCTCGACAGCCGTGCCGTCAAGGTGCGCACCAGGCCTCGCTTCCCTTCCGCACCCAGGTGCAGGTGCTCACTCGGACCTTCTCCGCGCAGGCGTACTACCGACGAGCTCTCGCCAACCTCGCCATCCTCAAGCCAAAGGCTGCGATCGTCGACCTGAAGAAGGTGCGCACCGTCACCGCCTTTCCTCTCCTCGTCGTCCTACCCATCCTCCTTTCTGACCTCGTCTTTGCCCGGCGACAGGTGATCTCGCTCGACCCGAAGAACGCCGCCGCCAAGTCGCAGCTCGATGCGACCCAGAAGCTCGTACGGCGCTTGGCGTTCGAGTCGGCGATCAAGGGCAAGGAGGAAGAGGCGCCGAGCGTGACGGTCCGTCCCCCTTTCCTCCCGAACCTCTCGCGCTTTTTGCGGCAAGCCGACCTGCGCCCCGGTGCCCACAGCTTCAGAAGCAGCTCGACGACGGCGCGTTCCCCATCCCGTCCGACTATGACGGTCCGCGACTCGACGGCGACGCTCGCCCGACCTCGGACTTTGTCGACGCGATGGTCGAGCACTTCAAGGCGGGCAAGCTCCTGCCCAAGCGCATCGTGTGGCAGATCCTCATCGGCGCCTACAACATCTTGAAGGAGGAGGAAACGCTCGTCGACGTGCCCATTCCCGAGGGCCAGACGGTCGACGTGTACGTCCTCGCCGTCTCCTCGTCTCTCTTCTGCCGCCGTGTACTGACTCTCGTTCGTCCTCCTCAGCATCGGCGACGTCCATGGCCAGTTCTACGACTTCATGCACCTCTTGACGCTCACCGGCGCGCCGTCGTCGTCACACACGCTCGTTTTCGACGGCGACCTCGTCGACCGCGGTTCCTGGAGCGTCGAGATCCTCCTCACCGTCTTCTGCTACAAGTGTGCGTCCGCCCCCTTTCTCCTCTTCTCTCCCTCCCTCCTCGTCGAGCGGGAGGCTGACCTCGCTTGAGCGCCGTCGTCCGCAGGGTTGTACCCGCGCAACGTCTTCATCAACCGCGGCAACCACGAGACGAGCGACATGAACCGGGTCTACGGCTACGAGGGTGAGAGCACAAAGAGTACGTCCCGAGCCGTCTAGCGTCCTGGTCCCGGTCGAGCGTGACCTGACCTCGAGGTACTCGTCGCCGCCGTTGCCCCGCACAGAGTACGGCCCGCAGACGTTCAAGCTGTCCGAGGAGATCTTCACCGCCTGTGCGTCCCTCTCTCCCGCATTCTCTCGACGACTCGCACTGACTCGCTGTCGCGCGCAGTGCCCCTCGCGACCCTCATCACCGCCTCGGAGCCGCCTCGGTCCGACGCGTCGCCCAACCCGCCCAACCCGACGCTGTGCAAGGGCGTCAAGCGGTTCTTTGTCGTGCACGGTGGCCTGTTCAGCCGGGACGACGTGACCCTCGACGACGTGCGGGCGATCCCGAGGATGAAGCTCAAGCAGCCGGGCCAGGAGGGCCTCATGTGCGAGATGCTCTGGTGCGTCGACATTCCCTTTCGCCTCTCGTGCGCCGTCAAGGCCAGTCATTGACTTTCCTCTCCTTTGCGCAGGACCGACCCTCAAGTGAGCCCCGTCGTCGACTCGCTCCTCTCGTCTCGACTTGACGACGAACGTCGAGCTGACCCTCTTCGTCGCCCGCAGGACGCTCCCGGCCGTGGACCGTCGAAGCGAGGCGTCGGGCTTGGCTTTGGTCCCGACATTACGCGGGCCTGGACCGAGAAGAACGAGATCACGGCCGTCATCCGGGCGCACGAGGTGCGCCAGGGCGGGTACAGCGTCGAGCACGGCGGCCTCCTCATCACGGTCTTCAGCGCACCCAACTATGTGCGTCTTGCCTCTCTCTCTCTCTCTCTCTCTCTCTCTCTCTCTCTCTTTCTGTTGAGCCGTAGACTGACAGAGCCTCTCGCCTCGTCGCCGCACCCCTCCCCTCCCTCTCGACCCTTCCGTCCCTCCCCTCTCTCGTCGTCGTTCGCGCTCGAGACCCACAGGTCGACCAGGTCGGGAACCTCGCAGCGTTTGCTCGCATCGACTCGTCGGGCGAGATGAAGTTCACGACGTTCGAAGCGCAGCCGGTGCGCCCCTGTCCTCCTGCCCCCCTCTCGTCCTCGACGACGACCTGGATCTGACGCTCGTGCCCGCGCCGCAACAGCACCCGAGCCACATTCGGCCGATGATGTATGCCGGCGGCCTCGGCGCCGGCATGTGAGCCGCGAGCGCAACGGTACAGGTAGAAGGGCGTTCTGTATTCCGCTCGAGCCCTCGGACGGCGACGAGGCTCGGGCGCGCATCTGCAACTCAACTCGCATCGCACGCATCCTCGGCTGTCGGGCCGGCGCAGCTGCGGCGGCGCGTGCGCCGCTCACGGGCGAGAGAGAGAGAGCTGGCCGGGAAGGGAAGGCGGTACGAGAGCGCGAGGACGAGGAGGAGAGCAAGAGTTTGGAAGCTTGGCTGCGGCTCGCTGTGGTTGCTCTAGGACGACCGCCCAGTCCTTCTCTGTGTGTTGGCTGCTGCCGCTGCACTGTGTGAGTCTCCTTCTGTGAGAGACGGAGCCGCCCGCGGCTGATCGAGCGAGCGCTCGAGGCGAGGCCTTGGTCACGCAGCGCGGCGGCGACGAAGATCAGGGCGGGCAGCTCTCGTCCTCGCTCGTCGCACCCGCACTACCGGGACCACCCTTGCTCGACTAGGGACTCGCGAGCTCACCCTCGTTGCCGCACGTCCTTGCGCCAGCTCGACCGCCGCCCCCTCTCGGCCTCGCCCCCATCTCCCTCCTTCCCGCCCCGCCTCCTTCCTCGGCTCGACCTCGTCCAGCCCCGCCCCGAGGCCGCCAGCTCCTGCGCACCCGCACCGTCTGCCAGAGCACGCTCAAGCACACGCCCCGAACCACCCTCGGCCGCCCTCGCCTTCTAGCGCCGTCGTCCCCACCCCAGTGCCCCTCCTCACTTCGTTCCCTCGTGTTGCGCCCGCCTCGCCCGCTCAGCCGTAGCAGCGACCCGCTCAACAGCTCCCCTCGCCCATCCTCTCGACCCTCACCACACCAACCACAGCAACATGGGCTGCGGTGGTTCCAAGGACGCTCAGCGCGAGGCCGACTACCAGACGGCCGTCCGCGAGCGCAAAAACGAGGAGGAAAAGGTCATCGCCCGGTGCGTCCCTCCGTTCCCTGTCCTCTCTCGTACCCGGCGAGCGGGCGAGCGCGCGTCGAGCAGGGCCGGACTCGCTGGGTCGTCCTTCCGCATCTCGTTCGATCGACACCGCGCGCTCGGCGTCACTCGCCAGAGTGGATCTGCAGTCGCCGGAACACAGCGTGTGCCGCTTTGTCGACCTTTGCATCGCTGCGGTGCGGGCCGGCGACCGTCCCGCCGAGCGCTCGTGGAAGCCGGCCTGGTCACCGCGCGACTCGGCCGCAGCGCGAGCGGGAGGACGAGCGGAGCAGCGGTCGGGTCGAGCCGGCGGCAGACACAGCACTGACCCTCGTACTCTCTCAATCTCGCAGGCGCGACATCAAGCTGCTTCTCCTCGGTACCGGCGAGTCGGGCAAGGTGCGCCCCGACCTCTCTCGTCGCGCCGCTCGTCGTGCCCGACTCACGCTCACCCTTTCTTCTTCGCGCTCGCAGTCGACGATCCTGAAGCAGATGCGGCTACACCACCTCGGCGGGTACACGGACGAGGAGCGCGACGGCTACCGGGAGATTGTCTACGCCAACTTGGTCCGTCCCTTTCACCGCCCGTCTCAGGCGCAGGCGCGCCTCCTCGTGCTCGACAGAGCTGACTCGGTCTTGCCGCGTCGCAGATCCAGTCGATGCAGGTCGTGATCGAGGCGCTGCACGACCTCAACATGCCGCTCCCGCCGACACTGCGCGACAAGGCGGCCTACGTCATGTCGATCCGCGTCTCGGCGCACGACCCGTGCCCGCCCATGCTCGACCCGATGGTGACCAAGGCGCTCGTCGCCCTGTGGTCCGACCCGACGACCAAGGCGTGCGTGTCCAAGTCGCGCGAGTTCCAGCTCAACGACAGCGCGAGCTACTACTTCGACGCCGCCGAGCGGATAGGCGCCCAGGACTACGTCCCGACCGACCAGGACATCTTGAGGTCGCGCGTCAAGACGACGGGCCTCACCGAGGAGCGCTTCCAGGTCGGCCAGCTCAACTACGTCGTGTTTGACGTCGGCGGCCAGCGCAGCGAGCGCAAGAAGTGGTGCGTCCCTGCGACTCTCCCTCTCCCTCTCCCTCGCCTTCCTTTCTCTCGTTCAGCGACTCCTGAACCGCCCTGACGCACGGCAAACCTCCCCCTTGCGCAGGATCCACTGCTTCGAGAACGTCAACGTCCTCATCTTCCTCGTCGCCATCTCCGAGTACGACCAGACGCTGTACGAGGACTCGGACATCAACCGCATGAACGAGGCGGCGGGCCTGTTCGAGAGCATCTCGAACAGCAGGTGGTTCGCCCAGTCGAGCGTCATCCTCTTCATGAACAAGGTGCGCCTCTCGCCCTCTCCCTCGCCCTCTCTCGCCAACGAGTCGTCGTATTGACTCGCCGTCTTTGCTCCCTCCCAGACCGACCTCTTCAAGGGTACGCCCCCTCTCTCTCTCTCTCGGCCTCGGCAACTCTCCCCGTCCAACGTCGCTCACTCGCCTGTTTCCTCCCTCGCAGCCAAGCTCATCACGTCGCCGATCTACGAGTACTACTCGGACTACGAGGGCCCGTCCGACTACCCGACCGGGTGCGCCTACATGGAGAGCAAGTTCCGGCCGCTGTACCGCAACGAGGCAGCCCGGCCGCTCATTGTCCACTTTACCTGCGCCACGTGCGTCCCCCCTTCCTCTCTCTCTTTGTCAGGCCGCGCACTGTGACCTGACCCTGCCTGGATCCTCGTGCGCAGCGACACGGAGCAGCTCAAGGTCGTCTTTGCGGCGGTCGAGGAGAGCATCCTCAAGGCGGCCATGGAGGACCTCGTGCGTCCACCTCTCTCCTTTTTGCCTCGACCTTTGACGCTCAGCCGAGCTGAGACTCTCACTTTCGTCGTACAGGGCCTGTTCTGAGCGGCGTCTCGACCCTCGCGACGCCCAGTCGCCGTCGTCCTGTCTCTCGCGCCCCGACCACGCTCCGTCGCACGCCTTCTTCTTTGTCGTACCCCTCTCCTTCCGTGTCCCCTCGTCCTCCTCTCCCCTGTCGTGTCCGGCTGCGGCCCGTTGGGTACCTCTCGCCCCTTCTTCCCTCTCCTCGTCCCCGCCCCGTCCTCGTCCTCCTCGTCTCGCGGTCTTGGTTTCAGTTGGAATCGCATAGTCTTATTCATGCCGTCAGAAGCTTCTGCAGAGCGTCTACAACTCGAGAGAGGTCGGCCGGGTACAACTCTCATCTGCTGGATCCGCCGAGAGCTCCCTCGCGTCGCTCGTCGTCGTCCCTCCTACCCGACCGCCGCTCTCGCCCACTCGCCCGACATGCGCCCTTCGCCCTCTTTCTTGTCGAGTGCAGCGCACGCCGTCCCGCGATACCGCTCGCCGGCCCACGCGACCCGGCTCCCGCCGCCCAAGCTCCCCCTCTTCCGGAGCGTCGTCGCCCACCCGCCCGCGCCATTCGCCGTCGAGGCGCACGGCAAGGCCAAGGAGGCCGCGGTCAAGCACGCCAACCCGGCCAAGGAGGGTGACAAGGAGGCAAAGGCGCCGGCCAAAGGCAAGGGCAAGAAGGTGCGCCCACCTCTCGCTCTCTCGACGCGCGGTGCGGGTCGTGCGGGGCGTTGCCTCTGCTCGAGCATGGGCACAGTATGGGGGCCGCGCCGGTGACGGCTCCGGCCGAGCGATGCCACCAATCGGTCGCGTCGCTCCTCCTCGCGAGGAGGCACTCGCTGCGACCCACTCGTACGCACGCGGACCGCGGCGTACATGCACCCAAGCCGAGCTCGTACAGGTCACTGACCCAGTCCCTCACTCCCGCACTGCAGGCCGCAGCTCCTTCCGCCCCTCCCGCACCACCTCGTCCCCTCGTCGGCCCGCACCAGCTCCTGTACTCGACCGCGCCTCGACCCCTCATCCCGCTCACCGCCTCGCCGACCAACCACAAGCTGTGGAACCCGCCCGCACCCGACTCGGCCCAGACGCGCTCGATCGACAAGGATGAGAGCGGCCGGCTCGCGCGCTTCGCCGGTCGGTTCGGCGGTGCGGCCCTGTCGGCCGATGACAAGGCGGGCGACGCTGCAGGGGCGGCGGCGGCGGCAGCAGCGGCAGGAGGCGACAAGAAGGACGATGGCCTGTTCGGCATGGAGAGCGACATGAGCTGGCTCGAGGGCGTCACGACGCAGAGCCCGGGCACGGCGCTCGGCAAGCGCGACGTCGTCGGACCGGCGAAGAAGGAGAAGAAGGGAGGCAAGAAGTAGTGCGCGTGCATCGCAGCCGTTCCGCATGCCGAGCTTTGTGCGAAAGTGCGCCCTCGCTTGAGAGAGGCAGCGAGAGCTCGTGGAGACCGGTGGCTGTCCCTCGTGGCCTGAAAGCACACACGGAGAGCGTCCCTCGCCTTGTCGTCCAGTCGAGAGCGAGCCCCGCTCGTGAGAACGAGAAAGCGGCGAACTCGAGAAGGTCGCTGGAGCAGGCTCGAGCGCATCAGCATGGACGAGCGCAGTTGACGAGATCTCGAGTGAGCGTCTCTCCTCGGCGAACGAGTGAACATAGAGCAGGCACGCAGCTCTCGGTGCAGCTGCAGCTGGTTTTCGCTCGAGGGCGTTGTCGGGCTGGAGCCGATTTGGCCGAGTGCGACCAGATTCTGGCTGCAGGTAACTTGTACTGTACTTTGGAACCCCTGCGACAAGCAAGGTTGCATGGTGTAGTTGGTCATCACGTCAGTTTAACATCTAGTTCACTGAAGGTCCTCAGTTCAAACCTGGGTGCGATCACTTTTTTTTTGCGCAGTCAAGATTCGCTCGCTTCGTCTCCTTGCGTCCCTCTAGCATCAGCGACGAGGCCTGAGGCCTGGAAGGCTGCAAAGGAACGCTGAAGACGTCGGCTGCCGTCGCGACGCTCGGCGAGCCGAACGACTTGCCGCGACAATCAGATGCTTGCGTTCCTCTGCGCAGGTTCTTCTGTCCGTGCCTCGCGTTCTCTCGCTTTAGCGCAGTCAGAAACGTTGCACCCTGCGCGAACGCCGTCCGGTGAGAGGAGAGCGGTTCTGCGGCGTCGCTCGGACCGCTTCGCTCGCCAGCTTCTTCGGCACTACTCATCCTGGCTGTCCGCTGTTCGAGGCTCGAGCGGCTGGAGCCTCGCGTGCGCTTTCATCTTATAGCGTCGACGCGGCCGTCGAATAGCTCGCAGCCGAAGAAGGTCGTCGTGCCCGGCTGGCGGTCGCAGCCGCACTTTGCGGCCCTCGGGCTCCGCAGCTTGTTCGACGTTGAGTTGCGGTCGAGACTTTCCCCTAGTCCATCTCGATGTCGCCCGGGCGCCCAACATTGAGGCCGACGAGCAGAACACGAAGCGAACGGCGTCGTGAGAGTCACCTTCTCAACCAGCGTCGAGCGCCGTTCAGCGAGCAAAGACCCGACCGATCCTCAGGCGGCTCGGTGGAAGCCCGTCTCAGCTCATGTAGCACACGCTGGCCTCGTCTCGGGCGCCTCGCAGAGCCGGCGGGCGAGCAAACCCGTCGAAAAGCAGTAGCGAAGGGGCTCAAGCGAGAGCTGCGGGTCGTTCTCGGCTCGCAGGCTGCACGAGTGCTGCCGCGCCGTATTCCACACAGTCGAATGTGCACGGTCTGGTTCCCATACGAGGGCGATCGGAGGCCTGCGTCCCTCTCGCCTCTCAACTCGGCCATGCGCGCTTTGGGCAGCGCATCTCGCTCACCGTTCCCCAACTGCAGCTTGGCAGTACGCTTCCTGCTCTGCCAATCACTCTCTGCTAGCCTCTCTCGGCGAGGCGAGCGATGAAGAACGAGAGCGGCAAAGCTTTCGGGTTCTCGGTCCGGCTCTCGCTCGAGGCTTTCCGGGCGCGAGTTGCGAGGTTTTTACACGACTCGGGCTTCTACTGCTCGCCTCTAGGCCTGGGCAGGCGCCACCGCAGTCTCCTCGAAGCTCTTGAGCCACGACTTGGCCTTGCCGCACTTGTCGTTGGTGCAGTTGGGGCAGCGCAGCATGAGCTGCGGCGAGACGGTCTGCCCGCTCTTGAGGTGGGCGGCGGCGATGTCGGCGATGGCGCGGATGAAGTAGGGCGAGTCGTTGAGCGAAGCGGCGCGTTTGACGCCCGTCATGCCGAGCTGCGCGCGGGACACAAGGCGACGAGGTCAGGACAGGGACGATGCCGGCGAGGACGAGAGGAGGGAGAGGACGCACCTCCTTGGCCTCCTCGAGGTACTCCTGGTCGAGCTCGAACAGGGTCTCGATGTGGTCGGACGTGAAGGCGACCGGGACGAGGAGCAGGTCGTTGTGGCCCTTCTTGGCGTAGCCCTTGATGGCGTCGCTCGTTTGCGGGCCGAGCCACGCCGAGGGGCCGACCTGCGACTGCCACACGAGGCGGTACGGGTTGCGGTTCCCGAGGCGAGCCATGATGGCCGAGACCGAGGCGCCGACCTCGGCCGGGTACGGGTCGCCGCGGTTGACGACCGACATGGGGAGCGAGTGCGCCGAGAACAGGAGGACGACCTTGTCGCGCGCCTCGGCCGGGTACGTGTTGAGCGAGTCCTCGATGTTGCGCGCGACGGCCTGTGCGTGGGACGAGAGGCGACGTCGTCAGGTCGGGGTCGAGGTGCGAGGTGGGAGCGAGAGGAGGACGGGGACGCACGTCGATGAAGCCCGGGTGCGTGCCCCACCGGTCGATGACGCTCCACTGGAACTCCTTGCCCGACTCTGCCGCCTTGCCCTTGCCAAACTCGACACTCTGCTTCCACATCTCGTTGAAGCTGCTGCCCGTCGTCGAGCACGAGTACTGCGGGTACTGGGTGAAAGCGATGGCGCGCTCGACGCCGTCGCGCTTCATCTCGTCGAGGCACGTCTCGGTGAGCGGGTTGGCGTAGCGGAACGCGACGTAGGCCTTGTGCGGCGCCGTGTCGGGCGACAGCTCGTCGAGGAGCTTGACCATGCCCTCGCCCTGCGTGCGAGTCCACTTGAGGATGGGCGACCCGCCACCGATGGCCGCGTACTGGGCCTCGATCTTGGGCGTCCGCCGGCGAGCGATGAGGGGGGCGAGGGTCGACTGGAAGGGGAGCGGGATCAAGTCTGCGCGAAGGGGGAGGGAGGGGGAGGCGAACACATGGTCAGTCCTGCTCGCTGTCCAGCTCGGGCGAGCGGCACCGGGAGAGCTTACCGCCATCGTGGAACAGGCGCGAGAGAAAGTCGCCCGTCTCGGGAACCTGGCGGGTGCGCGAGAGAGGTCAGCGCCGGGGTGAGGCGAACGAGAGGAGAAAGATGGGGGCGCACCGTTGCGGGACCGCCCATGTTCATCATGACGACAGCTGGCGAGTACGGTCGGCGCAAAGAGGGGCATTCATGCCGAGAGGGAGGACAGGTCGTCGAGGCGATGATGCGGAGGCGATGATGAGGCGGTGGAGGAGCGATCGGGGAACGAGGCGAAGATGGAGAGGGTGCAAGAGGTCAGTCGAGTCCTGCGCACGCCCACAGAGACGTGCACAGCGCACCGGTTGGGCTGCATGGCGAGGGCGGAGGGAGAAGTCAGTCCGGCGAACGAGCGAGGATCGGAGGAGGAGAAGGGGGACGCACGGCCTCGTGGTAGGCGCAACCGTGGCGAGGGCACGGGCACCCTGCTTGACAAGCTTGTGTGCAGCAGAGCGGGCAACCATGGCGAGGGCGAGGTGCGGTACGAGGTAGAGGACAGACTCTCTCTCCTCCTCCTCGTCGCTGTCGATCGCCGACCAACCACGCGCAACGCAGACGCGCCCGCTCACCTGCCTCTCACAGCTCTCTGCGAGGTCGACATACACGTTGCGCTGCAATACAGGGACACTCTGCCACGCCTCGCCGCTCCTCTTCGACGTCTACTTGCTCTTGCGCTCAGTCGTCCATCGCCCTGCTCGGCGAGAGGAGCAGCGTCAGGGGTCGGTAAAGAGCGAGAGAGAGAGAGTAGAGCAGGGACGCACCTCGTGATGGCCTTGTACGCCTTGCCGCCCGCCTTCCTCGTGCCCCGCATGCGGCGCCACTTGCGCTGCGCGTCGCCGATCCACTTGGCGACACGCTGCGCGCCGGCGTCCTCGAACGCCCAGCACAGCGTGACGTTGCCGATGATGAGGAGCAGCAGCTCGAGGTGGAACTCGTGCGGGAGCTCGACAAACTCGAGGAGGCGGAACGTCCACGCCGACGCCGGCATGAAGAGGGTGTAGAGCGAGAACGACGACAGGGCGACGAGGGCCAGGACCAGCCACCGGTTCGTGTACAGCGGCTTGCGGTATGGCGGCCCGACACAGAAGACGGCGGCGACGAGGATGTACTGGAACGACGACAGGAGGAACAGCGACGTGTTCTCGTACGACGAGATGTCGAGCTGGTCCGGGTCGACGACGGGCGGCGTGTACCTGTGGCGCGGCGCAAAGCAGTCAGGGTCTGCTCTCTGGGGGAGAAGAAAGGGCGAGAGGGTGCTCACCAGTCGCGCGAGCGGATGAAGAGGAAGGCAAAGACCTGGAACCCGGACGTGAGGACGATTTGGCCGATGAGCGACGTCAAGACCTTCTTCGACATGAGGTTGGCGGTCGGGCGCTTCGGGTGGATGCGAGGGAACGGCTCGGTGCGGCCCACTGCGAGCGAGGGAAAGCGGGTGAGTCGAGGGACGGCGGAAGACGGCGCAGAGGAGGCGACGCACTCGTGACAGCGATCGGCAGGATGAGGGCGAGGTCGATGTACAGGAACTGTGCGCGTTGTCCGAGTCAGTCGCACGCGACAGGAACTGAGAGGCCGGCGGCGAGCAGAGGACGCACCTGAAAGTCGCCGAGTGTGCTCGCGATCGTGTACAGGAGCGAGACGGTCGTGAACTGGATGAGCGAGTACAGGGCCCTGCACGACGACGAGGTGTCAGTCCTGAACGGGTTTGGGGATGGATGGAGAAAGAGGAGGTCGACGCACATGAACTTGAAGCACGAGAAGCTCGTGACGAGGCTCGCCCGGCCCTCCTTGATGACCTCGAGGAAGCACCGGATGTCGGGTTGCCGACTCGTAAAAGGCGCAGCGACGCTCGCCTCGGCCTCGGACAAGGAGAGCCCGACGTCGGCCGCCTTGAGCGCCCCGCAGTCGTTGGCGCCATCGCCGCAGAAGCCGACGGTATAGCCGAGCGACTGGAGGCGCTCGACGAGCTCGTGTTTCTCGTCGGGCGACATGCGCGCAAAGATGAGGCCCTTGACGAGCATCTGGGACCAAGGGGAGAGGTTAGGCTTGCTCGCCGTCGCTGTCAAGGACGATGAGGGGAGGGGGAGAGACAGGGACGCACCCGCTGCAGCGTCTCGAGCGCGCCGAAATCCATCATCCACCTAAAGACGTCTCCCGTCACGGCGAGGTGGTACTCGCGGCGCTCGTCCGAGTAGCCGCTGAAGACGCTCGCCTGCTCGGGCTCGATCGGCTGGGGAAGGAGAGGCCGTCAGGTTCTCGCGCTCGAGGCTCAGGGAAGAGGCGAACAGGGGGCGCACCTGGAGCGAGTATGGGTCGAGGGTGCGCGAGTCGTCCTCGACGTCGGTCCACTCGATCTGGCTCCTCGACACGGTCGCGCCGCCCTTGATGAAGCTCGGCAGGTAGATGCGCCCGAGCGGCTGGATCATGCCGCACTCGCGCCCGACCGAGATGGCCGTGCGCACGTTGTCGCCCGTGACCATGCGCGTCGGGATGTGCGCGCTGCGGAAGGTCGCGATGGCCGGCGCCGTGCCGGGCTTGAGCTTGTTCTCGAAGATGACGAGGCCGAGGAAGCGCAGGCCCGACTCGACCGCCTCGCTGCGCGCAGGGGACGCTCGTCAGAGGGTACAGAGCGATGGCCGAGACGATGAGAGAGGCGGGACGCACCGTTTGAGGCGCTGAGCCTTGATCCAGGTCAGGCCGGGCATGCTCTTGCCAGCGAGGGCGATGACGCGGAACCCGTGCCGCGTGTAGTCGGCGAGGATGTCCTCGTAGTCCTCGGGCACTGCGGGAGGCGCTCGGCCTGTCAGTACGAGATCGTGCCTGTGTGGAAGGAAGGGGGAGGGGACGCACAAGTCGCCTTGTCGCAGATGTCGACCATGACCTCGGGCGCGCCCTTGACGTAGACCTCGACGGACGTGCTCTTGAGCTTCTTGACGAGGACGCTCATGCGGCGCAGGCTCGAGACAAAGTCGAACGTGCGCAGGACGCCGAGCTCGAGGAAGTGGGCGTGCTTGCTGCCGGCCTTGAGCGCGTCCTCGAGCTTGAAGCGCTCGCCGCCGGGAGGGCGCACGACGGTCTGGACGAGCGTCTGCGCGCGCTCGGGCACCTTGGCGGACGCGGTCGGGTCGGTCGGCTTCTTGCGCTTGACCTTGTCGTCGGCCGAGGACGACGGACGGCCGACGCCCTCCTTGCCCTCCTCGAGGGTCCAGCCCGTGAACTCGAACATGCGCAGGTCGAGCGGGTCGCCGATGACCTCGCCGTTGACGACCTTGAGGCCGTGACAGGTGGCGAGGGCGTGCAGGAGCGGCGTCTTGGCGTCGGCGGCGCCAAAGATGGGGACGTCGTCCGGGTCGCGGTGCAGCTCGGTGAACACGTTGGTCGAGCGCACGACCGAGCGCACGCCGAGCACGTCGAGGCCCTCCTCGGTGAGCGTGCCCGTCTTGTCGAAGCAGACGATGTTGACCTTGCCGCCAATGTTGACGCGCGTCGGCGAGATGCAGAAGATGCCGTTCTTGCGCAGGCGCGAGATGGCGAACGACGTGCCGATGGCCATCGTGGCGGGCAGTGCCGGAGGAACGACGATCGTGATGAGGTCGAGCGCGCGAATGATGATGACGGACCACGAGATCTGGACGGGGAAAGAGGAGCAGGTCAGTCATCGTCGGCCTCGAGGGTCGAGTGAGACGACGAGAGCGTACGCCGAGCTTGATGAAGTTGACCGAGCTTGCGAGGAAGCCGCACACGGCGACGCCGCCGAGGACGCCGATGAACCGGAACGAGTCGCGGTAGAAGGCGAACCTGCGAGGAGGGCCGGCAAGGTCAGTGCGTGCCCCTCGGGCTTGCAGGCCGACAGAGAGAGTGCGAGACGGACCCGAACGGCTTGGGGAACAGCATCGACCGCACGAGCGCGCCCTTGGTCGTGTTGAAGCCGGTGCGGAGGACCATGGCCGTCGCCTCGAGCTCGCCTCCCGCCTTGGCGCCGCCGAGCACGCCCGGCGACGTCTTGCGGATGCGGATGATCTTGGTGCCGTTGTACACGACGTGACGAGCAAGGTCGGGGTGGATCTCGCCGGCCTGCTGGGCGAGCGACGGCGCGGCGACGAGGTGCACGCCGGACGGCTCGATCGGGTACTTGGAGACCGGGACGGACTCGCCCGTCAACATCGACTCGTTGACAATGGCGTCGCCCGACAGGAGGAGGAGGTCGGACGGGAACGTGTTGAGCGCCGCGTCGGACAGGTCGAGGACGTCGCCGGGAACGAGCGAGGTCGAGTCGTCGGTCACCCCTGCGGACGCATCAGGCGGGTCAGGGGACATTGACTGAGGCAGACGAGGTCGGGCGACGCACATTCCGAGTCACGGAGAACGCGGACCGGGCACGAGAAGCGCGACATCTCGCGCATGCGCTGGACGTTCTGCGGGCAGGAAGGGCGGTCAGGCACGGTCCGGGGCAAAGGCGAGACGACGACGACGACGACGCACTGCCCGAGTCTCGAGCAGGGTCGAGATGATGGACACGACGCTGATGACGGCGATGGCGAACGCGTAGTCTGAGGGCGAGGGAGAAGGTGAGCATCCGAGGCGCGCGAGACTGAGAGGAGGACGGCTCGGGGACGCACAGTAGTAGTCGTCGACGCTCCAGAGCGCGATAGAGAAGAGCTGAAAGATGTAGAACGGGTGCAGGACCTCGTCCATGAGGAGCTGGCCGACCGTCTTGGCCTCGATCTCGATCGCGTTGAGCCCAAAGAGCGTGGTGCGCAAGGCGACCTCGCCGCTCGACGTGAGGCCGCGACGCAGGGCCGACAGGGACGACCACTGCGGGTCTTTCCACTCGCTGCAGGTCGGTCACGACGAGGGTAAGTCTCAAAACCCGAGACCCAGGTGCGGCGAGACGACGAGGGAGAGAGGACGGACCGGACCATGCGGAAGTGCCCATCCGGGTGGAGCAAGAAGCGGTAGTAGCGGTAGTCGAGGAACTTGATCTCGTCGACCGTCGGGCCGCCGCCGACCTTGAGCTTCTTCTTGGGCGCTGCGCCTGCGAGGCTGTGGCCGTTGTTGCCGACAGGCGTCGCCGTCCCGCTCGTACCGCCCGCCGAGCCGGCCTCGACCTCGTCCTCGGCGACCTCGGCGCGCGACGCGTTGGTGACGTCCTCCCGATGCGCCGGCGGGACCGTGACCGACGGCGGGAAGATGCTCGACAGGGGGACGGGCGTCTCGAAGCTCAGGGTTTGGAGCGGGAGGATCTGCGAGGCATGGTGATGCGTCTGCAAGGGAAGAGGGGAGGCGAGAGTCAGTTTCGGGTCCGGCAGGACGAGGGGAGAGGGGGAGGAAAAGGGACGAGGGGAGAGGGGGAGGAAAAGGGACGAGGGCGCACCTCGACGACGACGTAGCTCGCCCTGTCAAACTCGCCCATGCGGCCGGTGCTGTTGCGCCACAGGTTCGGAAGCCACCGGCCGAGGAGCCACAGGATGCCGCCGCTCAGGACGCAGCCGACCCACCACGCGACGACACGTGCCCGGCTGAGGTGCAGGCCGACGAACCGCAACGGCAGGTCCTCGTCCGGGATGTAGACGAGCTGGTGCGACGCCTTGCCGCCCTTCTTGGCCTCGTCCTCGTCCTCGCTCAACTCGCTCATCTCGTCATCGTCGCCGCTGTCCGAGCCAAACTCGATGCGCGACTCGCCGAAGAAGTCGCTCGCGCCCGCGCCGGGGAGGCCGAGCACGCCGGCGTTGTTGCGACGACGACGAGGACCGCCCGACTCGTCGAGGGAGGACGACGACGACTGGGTGCTCGAGCTCGTCGAGAGCGAGTCGTCGTCCGAGCCGTACGGTCCGTACGGGTCGTCGTCGTCGCCGCTCTCGGCACTGCGGGCCGACACGGCGTCCGACTCGTAGCCGGACGTGCGCGCACGGCTGCGGGTGCTCTTGCGCGAGCGGATCGAGCCGGCGCGAGACCGCGCCGGGGACGCGTCGGGCCGGCTGTTGAGCACGGTCGACGAGCGGCGGCCGCGCAGAGCGTTCGAGATGCCCTCGAAGAAGCCGACGCGCTCGCCGTCCTCCTCCGAGTCGCTGCCGGACGACGCGTCGCGGCGGCTGCGGCGAGTGCGGGAGCGGGACCTGACCGACTCGGCGTCGGTCGTCAAGCCCTCGGCGTCGGTCGTCGTCCCGGACGCGTCGCTCGCTCGCCGAGAGCGCGCCGTGCGCCTCGACGAGCCGCTGCGCCGGCGCCGACTGCGCCGGCGGCTCTTGCGGCTGCGGGCGTCGTCGTCGTCCGCCTCGCTCTGCTCGCCCGCGACCCGGTCACGCTCCCGGGCGAGCTCGCGCGAGCGGCGGTCGATCTCGCTGCGGCTGCGCGCGCGCATGCGGAAGCCGCTGACGCTCGTCGGGACCGAGCGGGCGGCGGGCCCGCTCCACAGGGCGCCGTCCGGGTCGTCGTAGTCGTCCTCGGCGCCGGCCGCCTCGGGGTCTTGCTCGGTCGCGGGCGGCAACGAGTCGGCGTGGTGGGTCGGCTCCGAGGGGAAAAACTGGGCGTCGGCCGGGGACGACGGGTCGTAGTAGGCCGACTGCTGCTTGAGGATGGAGGCGAGGCCGGCCGCAGGGGTGACGGGCGCGTCGATGGGGTCGGTCGAAGAGGACGCCATGTCGTTCTGCACGCACACGAGCGCATCAGTTGGGTGCCTTGTGGTCTGGCGGCTGCGCCGAGTCGAGTCCGAACTGACGCCGGTCGACGGCCTCGCTCGACTGTCGTCCAGGGCCCATGCGAGGAGGAGAAACGCGGGCGCACC